>NC_060178.1:12502982-12800482 GCF_021184085.1 Oncorhynchus gorbuscha
AACTTTTAATCACCCGCAACCTGCTTTTAGAACGACTGCCAAGGTAGGGACACTAGATAAATGAGACTACCGAAAGTATTGAAACTGGAACAGCCATCTCAATAACGGGTGCAATAATTCTAACTACTAACAAAATGGGTTCGTTTAGAAAAATGTATGTATGTTATTTACCTTTGTGTACCATAAGACCAACCATCAATTTTCATGCAAAAACAAACATTGAAACAAACAATTCAAATAATTGCAATAGAGCATGCTGGGAAATATGATACTGATTGTTTTTGAGAGTGTGATGATTGTACCTTTTATATTCAAAAATTGGCAAAGGAATTGACCATTATACTAGATTATCCACACATATACCCTAAAGATATCGGACAGTACCATGTGAGGACATACAGTTGAAGTGGCAAGTTAACATACACTTAGGTTGGAGTCATTAAAACTCATTTTTCAACCCCTCCACAAATTTATTGTAAACAAACTATAGTTTTGGCAAGTCGGTTAGGACATCTACTTTGTGCATGACACAAGTAATTTTTACTGACAGAATATTTCACTTATAATTCAATGTATCACAATTCCAGTGGGTCAGAAGTTTACATACGCCAAGTTAACTGTGCCTTTAAACAGCTTGGAAAATGGCAGAAAATTATGTCATGGCTTTAGAAGCTTCTGGCTAATTGACATAATTTCAGTCAATTGGAGGTGTACCTGTGGATGTATTTCAAGGCCTACCTTCAAACTCAGCGCCTCTTTGCTTGACATCATGGGAAAATCAAAAGAAATCAGCCAAGACTTCAGAAAAAAAAACTGTAGACCTCCACAAGTCTGGTTCATCCTTGGGAGCAATTTCCAAATGCCTGAAGGTACCACGTTCATCTGTACAAACAATAGTATGCAAGTATAAGCACCATGGGACCATGCAGCCGTCGTACCTCTCAGGAAGGAGACTAGTTCTGTCTCCTAGAGATGAATGTACTTTGGTGCGAAAAGTGCAAATCAATCCCAGAACAACAGCAAAGGACCTTGTGAAGATGCTGGAGGAAACAGGTACAAAAGTATCTATATCCACAGTAAAACAAGTCCTGTACGGACATAACCTGAAAGGCTGTTCAGCAAGGAAGATGCCACTGCTCCAAAACCGCCATAAAAAAAAGCCAGACTACGGTTTACAACTGCACATCCGGGGGCAAAGATTGTACTTTTTAGAGAAATGTCCTCTGGTCTGATGAAACAAAAATAGAACTGTTTGGTCATAATGACCATTGTTATGTTTGGAGGAAAAAGGGGAACGCTTGCAAGGCGAAGAACACCATCCCAACCGTGAAGCACGGGGGGTGGCAGCATCATGTTGTGGAGTTGCTTTGCTGCAGGAGGGACTGGTGCACTTCACAAAATAGATGGCATTATGAGGACGGAAAATGATGTGGATATATTGAAGCAACATCTCAAGACATCAGCCTGGTTGCAAATGGGTCTTCCAAATGGACAATGATCCCAAGCATACTTCCAAAGTTGTTGAAAAATGGCTTAAGGACAACAAAGTCAAGGTATTGGAGTGGTCATCACAAAGCCTTGACCTCAATCCTATGGAAAAATTTGGGGCAGAACTGAAAAAGCGTGTGCAAGCAAGGAGGCCTACAAACCTGACTCAGTTACACCAGCTCTGTCAGGAGGAATGGGTGAACATTTACCCAACTTATTGTGGGAAGCTTGTGGAAAGCTACCCAAAACGTTTGCCCCAAGTTAAACAATTTAAAGGCAATGCTACCAGATACTAATTAAGTGTATGTAAACTTCTGACCAACTGGGAATGTGAATAAATAAATAAAAGCGGAAATAAATAATTCTCTCTACTATTATTCTGATATTTCACATTATTAAAATGAAGTGGTGATCCTAACTGACCTAAGACAGGGAATTTTTACTGGGATTAAATGTCAGGAACTGTGAGAAACTGAGTTTAAAATGATATGGCTAACCTGTATGTAAACTTCTGACTTAAACTGTATGTATCTCTGAAGGTATTTTATGTGTATTTTTGGACACCTGGGAACAATATTGTACCCTAACCGTACACTTTTTTTCTGCGCATGTATGGGCCCTGGTCAAAAGTAGTGCACTATAAAGGGATTAGTGTGCCATTTGGTTCACATCCTGGGCTGTTCAGTGTATGAAGTGAACGTGGGAAATCCTGTCAGGACCTAATTTGACACAGCACAGTGACAATAGATATGGAGGCTTCTGCAAGAGAAGCACGATACAGAGAAAGGAAAGAGAGTGAAATACTGCAGAGAGGGAGACAGAGTCAAATCTTTACTTAAACACATGTAACTCAAATATTTTATGTGTGTGTGCGTGCGTGCGTGCGTGCGTGCGTGCACGTGCGTGTGTGTGCGCGCGCGTGCGTGTGTATGTGTGTGTGTGCGCGTGCGTGCGTGCGCATGTGTGTGTGTGTGTGTGTGTGTACCTGGTTTGTAGGACATGTTGTGTGGGAAGAGGAAGCCCTGCTGTGCAGCAGCGGCGGCAGCAGCCAGAGATCGCTGGTCATGAGGAAACACTGGGATCATCAGAGGAGGCATGTGACCCTGCACCTGAGAGAAACAGAGTGAGTTCAATAGTTATCCTACTTATACATTTTCTGATGAATATTTCTAAATGTTTTTCTTCTTCTTTTCCCTTTGTTCTTCTGTTTCTAATGATGTTGGACATAAAAGACTGTGATATTAATTTAGGAAATCTGTTCCCAAGTATATCACCACGCACAATAGAGAGATACGATACATTCAGAAAGACCCCTTGACATTTTATACATTATTACTTTACAGCCTTATTCTAAAATTGAACTAATATTTTTTCCCCTCATCAACCTACAAACAATACCTCATAATGAAAAAGCAAAAACATGTTTTTGTTTTTTTTGTAAATGTATTAGTGTAAATAGTGTAAAAATGTATTAGTGTAAAAATCACATTTACACAATTATTCAGACCCATTACTGAGTATTTTGTTGAAGCAGCTTTGGCAGTCTTCTTGGGTATGACGCTACAAGCTTGCCACACCTGTATTTGGGGAGTTTCTCCCATTGTTCTCTCCAGATGCTCTAAAGCTCTGTCAGGATGGATGGGGAGCGTTGCTGCACAGCTATTTTCAGGTCTCTCCAGAGACGTTCAATTGTGTTCAAGTCTAGGCACTGGCTGGGCCACTCAATGACATTCAGAGACTTGTCTTGGCTGTATGCTTAGGGTAGTTGTCCTGTTGGAAGGTGAACCTTCACCCCCAGCCTGAGATCCTGAGCACTTTGGAGCAGGGTTTCATCAAGGATCTCTCTATACTTTGCATCGTTCATCTTTCCTTCGATCCTGACGCTGAAAAACATCCACACAGCATGATGCTGCTGCCACCACCATGCTTCACTGTAGGGATGGTGCCAGGTTTCCTCCAGATGTCACGCTGCACATTCAGTCCAAAGTGTTCAATCTTAGTTTCATCAGACCAGAGAATCATGTTTCTCATGGTCCGAGAGTCTTTAGGTGCCTTTTGGCAAACTCCTAGTGGGCTGTTATGTGCCTTTTACTGAGAAGTGGCTTCCGTCTGGCCACTCTACCACAAAGGCCTGATTGGTGGAGTGCTGCAGAGATGGTTGTCCTTCTGGAAGGTTCTCCCATCTCCACAGAGGAACTCTAGAGCACTGTCAGAGTGACCATAGAGTTCTTGGTCACCTCCCTGACCAAGGCCCTTCTTCCCCGATTGCTCAGTTTGGCAATCTCCCAGATCTGTGCCACGACACAATCCTGTCTCTGAACTCTATGGACAATTCCTTCAACCTCATGGCTTGGTTTTCGCTCTGACATGCACTGTCAACCGTGGGACCTTTATATAGACAGGTGTGTGCCTTTCCAAATCATGTCCAATCAATTGAATTTACCACAGGTAGACTCCAATCAAGTTGTAGAAACTAGAAAGGTTCTGAATACTTATGTAAATAAGGTATTTGTTTTTTATTTTAATACATTTTCCCAAAATAATAATACCCTGTTTTCGCTTTGTCATTATGGGGGCCTTGTGTGTAGTTTTTCAAGGATTGTAATTTATTTAATCCATTTTAGAAAAAGGCTGTAACGTAACAAAATGTGGAAAAGTCAAGGGGTCTGGATACTTTCCGAAGGCACAGTATGCGATCATATAAAATGTAAGCAAGGTTTGAAATTATTATGTTTTAGTCAAATGTTATATCTGTTTGGGCTTCTTGCCGTCAATTTCTACAAATGATATGTAATAATGTTCCGGCCACCTGACCATCCACTCAAGAGAAAAGCTTCCCACGGCTGAATGTAGTTGATGATCCCTGCTCTACATACTATCTACTAACCCTAGCCCTGACCTTTATCCTTGCCCTGACCTTTATCCTAGCCCTGACCTTTATCCTTGCCCTGACCTTTATCCTTGCCCTGACCTTCATCCTTGCCCTGACCTTTATCCTTGCCCTGACCTTTATCCTTGCCCTAACATTTATCCTTGCCCTGACCTTTATCCTTGCCCTGACCTTTATCCTTGCCCTGACCTTTATCCTTGCCCTGACCTTTATCCTTGCCCTAACATTTATCCTTGCCCTGAACATTATCCTTGCCCTGACCTTTATCCTTGCCCTGACCTTTATCCTTGCCCTGAACATTATCCTTGCCCTGAACATTATCCTTACCCTGACCCTTATTCTAAACCTAACTCTAACTTTAGCAAGCAGTTGCTTATCAATAGTTTGTTGATAGTATGACCATGTGTAGCACATCTACAGCTGGACTATCCAAATAAAGTGTGACCTTGAATTGTTCAACATTGTCTTTATTGTCAATACAATAATTATTTATTATCCCAATAAAGCATTTAAATGGAAGGGAGAGTGAGAGAGAGAGAGAGATAAAGAGAGAGAAAAAGAGAATTTAGATTCACAAGCACATATCTTCCAGAGAGATGTGAGAGAGCGGTAAGAGAGTAGACACACACACAAACCCACCCACCATGT
Organism: Oncorhynchus gorbuscha; assembly: GCF_021184085.1. Classification (NCBI taxonomy): domain Eukaryota; kingdom Metazoa; phylum Chordata; class Actinopteri; order Salmoniformes; family Salmonidae; genus Oncorhynchus; species Oncorhynchus gorbuscha. The sequence continues at coordinate 12,508,009 of NC_060178.1, forward strand.
GTATGGTTTCAACAAAGCCTATATCATTGTATCTGAGCCTGGAAGCTCTAAAAAGTTAACATCTGAGTAGTTAAAGCAATGAAGTCTCTCTCTGAAATGAAAGCTGAACCACTGCATCTCGGTCACTTCCTATTTCCCTCTTTCTTTCTCTGTCTCCCCTCTCTCTTTACTCTCTCTTTTTGCCCCCATCTCTCATTATCCTGACTTGTTTACTCTTTCTCATCTAGACATCACGAATAAATGCACTTTGATGATCTGATCTCAACTATTTAACTAAATATTCAGTGGGAAAGGTAACATGGTGGTCTGGTCAGATAGCAGTAGAAGTTGAGAATGTGAGGGGAATATGTGTGAGCGCAGTTCAACTGGTTAAATGAGTCTAGAGAGGGAAAGGTAACATGGTGGTCTGGTCAGATAGCAGTAGAAGTTGAGACTGTGAGGGGAATATGTGTGAGCGCAGTTCAACTGGTTAAATGAGTCTAGAGAGGGAAAGGTAACATGGTGGTCTGGTCAGATAGCAGTAGAAGTTGAGACTGTGAGGGGAATATGTGTGAGCGCAGTTCAACTGGTTAAATGAGTAGTCTCTAGAGTGGGAAAGAGCATGGGTAAAGGGGAGCACAGAGAGGAAACACAAACATCCCAGCCTTCCGTACCGTAAAACTTAAATTAATAGCCCAGGAGTTTATTTGCTTCAATTGCTGAACTCAACAGGCGCTTATTAGAGACAAGCTTCTATTTGAGCCAGGCGTCTATTTAATGCACACAGCTTTTATGCATTTGCTCTCTGATTAATTCCAGCATTCACTTCCATCAGTCTTAATTTAATACTTCCGGCGCCGAGAGAGATGGCCGCCTCGCTTCGCGTTCCTAGGAAACTATGCAGTATTTAGTTTTTTTACGTGTTATTTCTTACATTGTTACCCCAGGTAATCTTAGGGTTTATTGCATACAGTCGGGAGAAACTATTGTATATTGGAGCAACGTCAACTCACCATCATTACGACCAGGAATATGACTTTCCCGAAGCGGATCCTCTGTTTTGCCCACCACCCAGGACAATGGATCGGATCCCAGCCGGCGAACCAAAACAACGACACAGTAAAAGGGGCAGACGAAGCGGTCTTCTGGTCAGGCTCCGGAGACGGGTACATCGCGCACCGCTCCCGAGCATACTACTAGCTAATGTCCAGTTTCTTGACAACAACGTAGATTAAATCCGAGCAAGGGTAGCATTCCAGAGAGACATAAGAGACTGTAACGTTCTTTGCTTCACGGAAACATGACTCACTCGAAACACGCCATCAGAGTCGGTACAGCCAGCTGGTTTCTTCACGCATCGCGCCGACAGAAACAAGCATCTTTCTGGTAAGAAGAAGGGCAGGGGGTGTGCCTTATGATTAACGTGACGTGGTATAACCATAACAACATACAAGAACTCAAGTTCTTCTGTTCACCTGAATTCCTCACAATCAAATGTCGACCACATTATCTACCAAGACAATTCTCTTCGATTATAATCACAGCCTGGTATATCCCCCCCAAGCAGACACATCTATGGCCCTGAACAAACTTAATTTGACTCTATGTAAACTGGAAACCACATATTTTAACAAGGCTAATCTGAAAACAAGATTCCCTAAATTCTATCAGCATATTGATTGTGCAACCAGGGCTGGTAAAATCCTGGATCATTGTTATTCCAACTTCGACGACGCATATAAGGCCCTCCCCCGCCCTCCTTTCGGAAAAGCTGACCACGACTCCATTTTGTCGTTCCCAGCCTATGGACAGAAATTAAAACAGGAAGCTCCCTCACTCAGGTCTGTTCAACGCTGGTCCGACCAATCTGATTCCACGCTTCAAGATTGCTTCGATCACCTGGACTGGGATATGTTCCACATTGCGTCAAACAACAACATTGACGAATACGCTGATTCAGTGAGCGAGTTTATTAGCAAGTGCATCGGCGATGTCGTACCCACAGCAACTATTAAAACATTCCCAAACCAGAAACTGTGGATTGATGGCAGCATTCGAGCGAAAGAGCGAACCACTGCTTTTAATTAGGGAAAGGTGACCGGAAACATGACCGAATACAAACAGCGTAGCCAATACCTCCGTAAGGCAATCAAATAAGCTAAGCGTCAGTATAGAGACAAAGTAGAGTTGCAATTCAACGGCTCAGACACAAGAGGTATGTGGCAGGGTCTACAGTCAATCACGGATTACAAAAAGAAAACCAGCCCGTCGTTGACCAGGATGTCTTGCTCCCAGACAGACTAAACAACTTCTTTGCTCGCTTTGAGGACAATAGAGTGCCACAAACACGGCCCGCTACCAAAACCTTCAGACTCTCCTTCACTGCATCCGACATGAGCAAAACAGGTCCAGACGGAATCCCAAGCCGCGTCCTCAGAGCATGAGCAGACCACTTGGCTGGTGTGTTTACGGACATATTCAATCAATTCTTATCCCAGTCTGCTGTTCCCACATGCTTCAAGAGGGCCACCATTGTTCCTGTTCCCAAGAAAGCTAAGGTAACTGAGCTAAACGACTACCGCCCCGTAGCACTCACTTCCGTCATCATGAAGTGCTTTGAGAGACTAGTCAAGGACCATATTACCACCACCCTACCTGACACCCTAGCCCCACTCCAATTTGCTTACCGCCCCAATAGGTCCACAGACGAGGCAATCGCAACCACACTGCACACTGCCCTAACCCATCTGGACAAGAGGAATACCTATGTAAGAATGTTGTTCATCGACAACAGCTCAGCATTTAACACCATAGTACCCGCCAAACTCTTCATCAAGCTCGAGACCCTGGGTCTCTCGACCCCACCCTGTGCAACTGGATACTGGACTTCCTGACGGGCCGCTCTCAGGTGGTGAGGGTAGGTAACAACATCTCCACCCCGCTGATCCTCAACACTGGGGCCCCACAAGGGTGCGTTCTCAGCCCTCTCCTGTACTCCCTGTTCACCCACGGCTGTGTGGCCATGCACGTCTCCAACTCATTCATCAAGATTGCAGACGACACCACAGTGGTAGGCTTGATTACCAACAACAATGAGACGGCCTACAGGGAGGAGGTGGTGAGGGCCCTCGGAGTGTGGTGTCAGGAAAATAACCTCACACTCAACATCAACAAAACAGAGGAGATGATCATGGACTTCAGGAAACAGCAGAGGGAGCACACCCCTATCCACATCGATGGGACAGTAGTGGAGAGGGTAGTAAGTTTTAAGTTCCTCGGCGGACACATCACGGACAAACGGAATTGGTCCACCCACACAGACCTCAGGAGACTGAAGAAATTTGGCTTGTCACCAAAAGCACAGATGCACAGATGCACAATCGAGAGCATCCTGTAGGGCTGTATCACCGCCTGGTACGGCAACTGCTCCACCCATAACCGTAAGGCTCTCCAGAGGGTAGTGAGGTCTGCACAACGCATCCCTGGGGCAAACTACCTGCCCTCCAGGACACCTCCACCACCTGATGTCACAGGAAGGCCATAAAGATCATCAAGGACAACAACCACCCGAGCCACTGCCTGTTCACCCCACTTTCATCCAGAAGGCGAGGTAAGTACAGGTGCATCAAAGCTGGGACCGAGGGACTGTAAAACAGCTTCTATCTCAAGGCCATCAGACTGTTAAACAGCCACCACTAACATTGAATGGCTGCTGCCAACACACTGACTCAACTCCAGCCACTTTAATAATGTAAAAATTTCACTTCATATAATGTTTACATACCCTACATTACTCATCTCATATGTATATACTGTTCTCGATACCATCTACTGCATCTTGCCTATGGCGTTCTGTATCATCACTCATTCATATATCTTTATGTACATATTCTTTATCCCTTTACACTTGTGTGTATAAGGTAGTAGTTGTGGAATTGTTAGGTTAGATTACTCGTTGGTTATTACTGCATTGTCGGAACTAGAAGCACAAGCATTTCGCTACACTCGCATTAACATCTGCTAACCATGTGTATGTGACAAATAAAATTTGATTTGAGTTGATGTGATTTTCTGCACTAATGTCATTTACACACTGTGTTACATTTATTTTGTCTTCGTATGCTTCCACAAAAATATTTTATTTTACTTTTCCTTGACTGAATAATTATTCTCTTCTTTGATTTGGCCTTTTCGGGACAATTTCTGGGGGTCTCTTTTCCCAAAGTTGTTGACTTGTTGTGCTTGCTAGTTAGCTAGCAGCAGTTCTCAGCTGTTAGCAGTTTGACAATAAAAGTTTCTTACTGGCAATGCAATCATTTTTGTCATTACAGAATTACTTCATGTAACAAATCAAACATTAAACCTCGTAAACAATTCATTTAGACAGCGTTTATTTGAAACAGGGGTTTATTTCCCAAAATGTGTGCTGTTGCCCGGCTATTAAAAGGGACAGGCGGTTATTTGAAATTCAGCATTTAATTTCAGTTTTACGGTATGCTTCTTTCAAATACTCTTTCTTGATTGCCATCGCATGGAAAGGGAAAAATATGTTCTTTCATATTTCTACATGTGTGTGTGTGTGTGTGTGTGTGTGCGTGCGTGCGTGTGTGTGTGTGTGTGTGTGTGTGTGTGTGTGTGTGTGTGTGTGTGTGTGTGTGTGTGTGTGTGTGTGTGTGTGTGTGTGTGTGTGTGTGTGTGTGTGTGTGTGTGTGTGTGTGTGTGAGTGAGAGAGAGTGTGAGTGTTTTTCTAAGAACACAGTCACCATCAGATTCCACTGAACACTGTGAATCGAGATCCTGGAGGTTCTATAAGTTTCACACACACACACGGGAGGCCCAGACACACACACACACGTCTTGTGACACCACCGAGAGACTAGGGCAAGAATGAAGGGAGAAAAAAAGTCTGTGTGTCCAAGCGGAGGGGGGGGGAGAATGCTCCATTCATTGTGTTCCTCTGGGAATACCTTCCCTCCACCAAACACAAAGCACAGGCCTTCTCCTAGAGGAGAGGGATGAATGGACTGGCCTGCTCTCCCCCAGCCCTAAGAAAACATAGAGTCCCCTTCCCCAACTACCCACCAGACACACACATACTCAGACACAAGCGCATGCACAGATGCATTTAGGCACACACAAGTGTGCACACGGTATTAATGGCCCTACTGTGTAAAGACTGGGGTGTGGTGGGCACAGTAAAGGCTGTGGATGAGAGAGAGAGATAGAGGTGGGGGGGCAGAGAGAGAGGGGGACAGAGAGAGAGAGAGGGACAGAGAGAGAGAGAGAGGGGGGTGGCAGAGAGAGAGGGGGACAGAGAGAGAGAGAGAGACAGAGAGAGAGCAAAAGAGAGAGAGAGAGGGACAGAAAGAGCAAAAGAGAGCGAGAGAGAGAGAGAGAGAGAGAGAGAGAGAGAGAGAGAGAGAGAGAGAGAGAGAGAGAGAGAGAGAGAGAGAGAGGAGAAACAGAGAGAGAGAGAGAGAGAGAGAGAGAGAGAGAGAGAGAGAGAGAGAGAGAGGGGGGGGGGGAAACAGAGAGAGAGAGAGTGAGAGAAATGAAGAGAAAGACAGAGGGATAGTGGGAGAAAGAGAGATTCCTGTCCGTTCGCATTTTATTTCTGTGGCTAGTTTAGCTTGGTTGGCAGAGCTACAGTTTGTATGCTTTCAAACCACAGATTATCATAATCTTTTAAATCATAATACACTAAGCCAGTGTTTCCCAATCCTGGTCCTGGGGACCCAAAGGGCACACATTTTAGTTTTTGACCTAGCACTAACACACCTGATTTACATATAATATAATATAATAATAATATATGCCATTTAGCAGACGCTTTTATCCAAAGCGACTTACAGTCATGTGTGCATACATTCTACGTATGGGTGGTCCCCGGGATTGAACCCACTACCCTGGCGTTACAAGCACCATGCTCTACCAACTGAGCTACAGGACCACCGTCCTCTGTCACTGTGTGCAATGACAGCAGCATTAGCTCTAGACAAACCCCTTACAAGCCAATTACCATAATGGTTCACACCATTCTTGTCATTTTCCATAGTTGTTGAATTTGTTTCAACATTGCAGTTGGCCCAAGGGCTTTACGAGCCATTGTGTCCACTACTGGTTGCTGAGGTGGCATCTATTGGTCATTTGTGTGCACTATTAGGTCTTAATGTGGCTTTAGTGGACTAACAGCACAGACTTCACCTCACGGCAGCAATTCTTATACTGGCTATTGACAAGAGAGCTCACTTCATTTTACACCTGATTGGTAAGGAGCGACGACATTACCTACTGGGTAGAATGGACAAGGTCGGGTTTAAGGGCGGAAAGAGAATAAAACTATTCTACATATGAGGAAATAAAATAGAAAATACAAGGAGAAGATGAAAACATTTGAAAAGACTGATGAGAGAGAGAAGAGAGAAGAGAGAAGAGAGAAGAGAGAAGAGAGAAGAGAGAAGAGAGAAGAGAGAAGAGAGAAGAGAGAAGAGAGAAGAGAGAAGAGAGAAGAGAGAAGAGAGAAGAGAGAAGAGAGAAGAGAGAAGAGAGAAGAGAGAAGAGAGAAGAGAGAAGAGAGAAGAGAGGGGCTGGATGTTAGAATAGGGAGGCGAGAAATACAAAAAATAAGCTAATTAAAAAATATCAAGAATGGGAACAAAAAGAGATGAGAAAAAGCAACGCGAAGGGAAGAGGATGAGCAGATAAAGATCTTCCAAGAGGAGGTGAAGAACAAGGGAGGGATGAGGAGTACACAAAAAAAGTGAGCAAAAATGTAAGCAAGAGGAGGTAGGTGAAGAACAGAGAGAGGACAGAATGAAGCGATGAAAAGAGGAGGAGTGTGAGTTTGAGGTCATTAATTAGTCTGGTTAGTTTTGCCCGGCCTCTGGGGTTTGGGCCTGCATCTGTGACCCTGAGGAAATGTGTGCGTGTGTGTGGCTTGAGTGTGTAACCGGGAGGCTGTCGGAACCGTTCTTTTAGCCCTTGGAAGTTCCCTACTGTTTCTACAGAACATTTAAAACCACATGACAGGAAACCGGTGTCACTTTGAACTGGGCACTCCCTCACAATAAAACACAAGACTGACAAACACTCATTACACCCAGAGAAAGAAAAACAACATATTCTACGTGAACGGTTGTACGTTTGGATTCATAAAAAGGGAAAAGTTTGGTCATTTCCATTCATCCACATTGCTATGAATGAATGACTTACAGTAAATGCCTCTAATCATCTTTCATCTGTTTAACAAGTTACTTCTGGGAAGTAAAGATCTGAACGGGGGTACAGAATTTAACACAGGATCATGCTGATGTCATCTGGATGGCCCCAAGGTACAGTACAGGCCAGGACTGAATCCCAAATGGCACCCTATCCCCTATGGAGTGCACTACGTTTTCTTTCTTTCTCCAAAGTAGTGCAAAATGTAGGGAATAGGGTGCCATTTGGGATACAGCCCAGGGTATGAACCCCAAACAGTAGCCCTTGGTCAGTCCCTTAGAGCATTGGGCCCTAGAATAAGTAGGTCTGGAGGTGATAAGTAGTAGCAGACTGGCTGTTCTTGTGGTGCTGCGCTGCCAGTGTGTTTAACCCTTTACACTGCTGGAAATGGGCCTAAAGCATTTATAATTATATATTTACTGTACTCTTCACCACTTTGGTTGATAATAAAATCTGAAAATACTCTGGATACATTCAGTAACATAATAAGAAAATTCACTGACATTTTGGAATACAGGAAAGAAACTATTACAACGGTTTGAGTGAGAGGTTTAACTGGTGTCTCTTCTGCACAACATCTAGTAATGTCATTTCAATGCACTTTTATGACTCAAGCAAAGATCCAACTATAAGGTGCTTTTTCTGAGCTCTCCTAGCTTTGCCATCGAGGAACTGAAGCAAGTACAATTGTAGGGTTTTTGTTTGGAACACAGTCCATTCAAGTGTGTTTAACTCAGCTAATTTTATTCAAAATAAGACACATTGTGTTCAGGACAACCCAGAGTATAACATGTGCCATCTTGTACCCGTACATCAACATAGTGATCATAAATGTTCATACTATAAATGGCTTGAGTTCTCTCTTGCTTGCTTGTATGACATCAAAGTGGTATTTATTATAATCCTCAACGTGATTTGGACACAGAGGAACAATAAGCTCTCAATGCAGCACCGTCGATGTGGATGGGGGGTGTGCTTGCACAGTTGTTCCGGCACCACACTGCCAGTTCTCTAACAGTTCTCTGACCTCCTCCCTGTAGGCTGTCTCATTGTCGTTGGTGATCAGGCCTACCACCATCGTGTCATCAGCAAACTTGATGATGGTGTTGGAGTCTTGCGTGTCCACACAGTCGTGGGTGAACAGGAGGGGACGATTCACACACCCCTGTTGGGTTCCCATGTTGAGGGTCAGTGTGGCGGAGGTGATGTCGCCTACCCTCGCCACCCGGGGGTGGCCCGTCAGGAAGGCCAGGATCCAGTTACATAGGGAGGTGTTCAGTCCCAGGGTCCGAAGCTATGTGACAAACTTGGAGGGGACAATGATGTTGAAAGCTTAGCCGTCGTCAATGAAAAGCATTCTCATGTAGGAATTCCTCTTATCTAGGTGGGTGAGGGCAGTGTGGAGTGCAATTGAGATTGCGTCTTCTATGGATCTGTTAGGGCAGTATGGAGTGGGTCCAGGGTGTCTGGGATGATGGAGTTGATGTGTGCTCAATGGCCTTGTTCAATGCAATCTAAGTTTACATAGCTCTTTCAAATGACTCAGCATGTTTAAGAGTGTTAACAATGCATTGTATGACACACCTGGCTGAAAATACTATTTGAAACTATTTGAAATACTTCATCTGTGCTCGATTGAGCTTGCCTGTAACAATAGATAAAAATAGAGTCTGAAGTCTGAAAGGTGTAAAACCCCGCCCACTTGACACTCCAGGGAGGCTAAAGGAAACACTGAAAGTATTTCAAATAGTATTTGAACCCAGGTCTGCTGTATGCCGATTATGTTGGCACTTCTTGACAGCTGCAGACGTGCCAACACCAAACTTCTCTCAACAACATTACAACACACCGTAAGGCAGTGTGATCATAGAGAGTAGCATGTTTACTGTCTCTCAACAACATTACAACACACCGTAAGGCAGTGTGATCATAGAGAGTAGCATGTTTACTGTCTCTCAACAACATTACAACACACCGTAAGGCAGTGTGATCATAGAGAGTAGCATGTTTACTGTCTCTCAACAACATTACAACACACCGTAAGGCAGTGTGATCATAGAGAGTAGCATGTTTACTGTCTCTCAACAACATTACAACACACCGTAAGGCAGTGTGATCATAGAGAGTAGCATGTTTACTGTCTCTCAACAACATTACAACACACCGTAAGGCAGTGTGATCATAGAGAGTAGCATGTTTCCTGTCTCTCACACGCACACACACCCTGAGGCCCGGTCCTAATGAACTCAGATCTGTGGTTTATTAAAAGCAGAGGGGGGCATTGTAAAAGAAAGCCTTGTTAAAAGCACAACACCTCCAGAGAACAAGGGGCCCTCCCCCAGCCACAGTGAGCCTGTGGCTGACTCTCTGGGTCAGTGTCTTTACAACCAGTCAGAACCAGTGGTGAAGACGGATCAGTTGGAAAAGGGAGAATGAGAGAAAACTCTGCAGCAGTTTACGATAGAAGGAATGAGAATGAAAGAGACAAGCGGGGGATATTGGTAGGTGAGTGTGAAAGAGTGTGAGAAATGGAGTGGCAGCAAGTACTGTAGCAAGAGGCAAATAGATGAACAGTATGATTGAGCGAACTAGAGGAGAAAACATGTGGAGAAAGGAAGGAGACGGGGTTGATAAATAGAAGAGGTAATAGAGAGAAGCTGATAGCAGGGATTCAATAGTCTATTGATCAAGACATGATCAATGACCCAGCAAATGAAGCCCCTATAAACAGGTCAATTACAGGGATTAGTGTGTGTGTGTGGACATTTGTGAGTGCTTTCTTGATCACCGACGATGATGAGACAGACTATAGGGAAGAGATCCGTGACCTGGCAGTGTGATGTCAGGACAACAACCTCTCCCTCAACATCAGTGACACAAAGGAGCTGATCACGGACTACAGGAAACTGAGGGCCGAGCCCACCCCCATTCACATCGCTGGGGCTTATAGTGGAGCGGGTTGAGAGCTTCGAGTTCTTCAGTGTCCAAATCACTAAGGAATTAACTCAGGAGTGTCCGCCATGAGAGTGGAAAGTTGTGAGTTCCATCCCTGGCCGAGACATATCAAAAACTATAAAAATGGGACCAGGCACTCAGCATTAAGGAGATAGATTGGAGGTAAGGCTGCCTCACACTACAGAAACAGGAGATAGGCTCCTCCTCCATTCCAGCTCACACAAGGCAAGGCTACTTACTTATAAACCAACACAGTCGCGATGTAGGCACGACAATGCCTCTTTCCCTACAGGATGCTGAAAAGATTTGGCATGGTCCCTCAGACCCTTAAAAACTGATATAGTTGCACAATTGAGAGCATCTAGACTGGCTGTTTCAGCGCTTGGTATGGCAACTGCTTGGCATCTGACTCCAAGGCGCTACAGAGGGTAGTGCATGAGGCCCAGTACATCACTGGGGCCAAGCTCCCTGCCATCCTATACTTCTATACCAGGTGGTGTCAGAGGAAGGCCCTAAAATTGTCAAAGACTCCAGCCACCCAAATCATAGACTGTTCTCTCTGCTACTGCACAGCAAGTGGTACCGATGCACCAAGTCTGGAACCAACAACACCCTGAACAGCTTCTTCCCCCAAGACATAAGACTGCTAAATGGACAGCTAAATAGCTAACCAAATAGCTATCAGGACTATCTACATTGTCCCTTTTTGCACTAACTCTTTTGACTCATCACATACGCTGCTGCTACTATTTATTATCTATCCTGTTGCCTAGTCACTTTACCCCTACCTACATGTACATATCTACTTCAATGACCTCGTACCCCTACACATTGACTCTGTACTGGTACCCTGTGAATATTGGCCAATTATTCATTTCTCATTGTGTATTTATTCCTCGTGTTATTTTTTTATATTATTTTTTTTTAAATGTCTCTCTGCATTGATGGGATGTCCCTTAAGTAAGCATTTCACTGTTCGTCTACACCGTTTGGTTACGAAGCATGTGACAAATACAATTAGATTTTATTGATACACGTGTGTGTGCATGTGGACGTGTGTGTGTATGAACACATGACTAAGATAAGAGAGAATTAATAGGTACAGTGAACAGTCAGCACTGACCTGTATCTGCTGCTGTAGAACGTTAGTCAACACTGACCTGTATCTGCTGCTATAGAACGTTAGTCAACAATGACCTGTATCTGCTGCTGTAGAACGTTAGTCAGCACTGACCTGTATCTGCTGCTGTAGAACGTTAGCCAGCACTGACCTGTATCTGCTGCTATAGAACGTTAGTCAACACTGACCTGTATCTGCTGCTATAGAACGTTAGTCAGCACTGACCTGTATCTGCTGCTGTAGAACGTTAGCCAACACTGACCTGTATCTGCTGCTATAGAACGTTAGTCAACACTGACCTGTATCTGCTGCTATAGAACGTTAGTCAACACTGACCTGTATCTGCTGCTGGAGAACGTTAGTCAACACTGACCTGTATCTGCTGCTGGAGAACGTTAGTCAACACTGACCTGTATCTGCTGCTAGAGAACGTTAGTCAGCATTGACCTGTATCTGCTGCTATAGAACGTTAGTCAACACTGACCTGTATCTGCTGCTGTAGAACGTTAGTCAGCATTGACCTGTATCTGCTGCTGTAGAACGTTAGTCAGCATTGACCTGTATCTGCTGCTGTAGAACGTTAGTCAGCATTGACTTGTATCTGCTGCTGTAGAACGTTAGCCAGCACTGACCTGTATCTGCTGCTATAGAACGTTAGTCAACACTGACCTGTATCTGCTGCTATAGAACGTTAGTCAACACTGACCTGTATCTGCTGCTGGAGAACGTTAGTCAACACTGACCTGTATCTGCTGCTGGAGAACGTTAGTCAACACTGACCTGTATCTGCTGCTGGAGAACGTTAGTCAACACTGACCTGTATCTGCTGCTATAGAACGTTAGTCAACACTGACCTGTATCTGCTGCTATAGAACGTTAGTCAACACTGACCTGTATCTGCTGCTATAGAACGTTAATCAATACTGACCTGTATCTGCTGCTGGAGAACGTTAGTCAACACTGACCTGTATCTGCTGCTATAGAATGTTAGTCAACACTGACCTGTATCTGCTGCTGGAGAACGTTAGTCAACACTGACCTGTATCTGCTGCTGGAGAACGTTAGTCAACACTGACCTGTATCTGCTGCTAGAGAACATTAGTCAGCATTGACCTGTATCTGCTGCTATAGAACGTTAGTCAACACTGACCTGTATCTGCTGCTGTAGAACGTTAGTCAGCATTGACCTGTATCTGCTGCTGTAGAACGTTAGTCAGCATTGACCTGTATCTGCTGCTGTAGAACGTTAGTCAGCATTGACTTGTATCTGCTGCTGTAGAACGTTAGCCAGCACTGACCTGTATCTGCTGCTATAGAACGTTAGTCAACACTGACCTGTATCTGCTGCTATAGAACGTTAGTCAACACTGACCTGTATCTGCTGCTGGAGAACGTTAGTCAACACTGACCTGTATCTGCTGCTGGAGAACATTAGTCAACACTGACCTGTATCTGCTGCTGGAGAACGTTAGTCAACACTGACCTGTATCTGCTGCTATAGAACGTTAGTCAACACTGACCTGTATCTGCTGCTATAGAACGTTAGTCAACACTGACCTGTATCTGCTGCTATAGAACGTTAATCAATACTGACCTGTATCTGCTGCTGGAGAACGTTAGTCAACACTGACCTGTATCTGCTGCTGTAGAACGTTAATCAACACTGACCTGTATCTGCTGCTATAGAACGTTAATCAACACTGACCTGTATCTGCTGCTGGAGAACGTTAGTCAACACTGACCTGTATCTGCTGCTATAGAACGTTAGTCAACACTGACCTGTATCTGCTGCTATAGAACGTTAATCAACACTGACCTGTATCTACTGATGGAGAACGTTAGTCAACACTGACCTGTATCTGCTGCTGTAGAACGTTAGTCAACACTGACCTGTATCTGCTGCTATAGAACGTTAGTCAACACTGACCTGTATCTGCTGCTGTAGAACGTTAGTCAACACTGACCTGTATCTGCTGCTGGAGAACGTTAGTCAACACTGACCTGTATCTGCTGCTATAGAACATTAGTCAACACTGACCTGTATCTGCTGCTATAGAACGTTAGTCAACACTGACCTGTATCTGCTGCTATAGAACATTAGTCAACACTGACCTGTATCTGCTGCTATAGAACGTTAGTCAACACTGACCTGTATCTGCTGCTATAGAACATTAGTCAGCACTGACCTGTATCTACTGCTATAGAACGTTAGTCAACACTGACCTGTATCTGCTGCTATAGAACATTAGTCAACACTGACCTGTATCTGCTGCTGTAGAACGTTAGTCAACACTGACCTGTATCTGCTGCTGGAGAACGTTAGTCAACACTGACCTGTATCTGCTGCTATAGAACGTTAGTCAACACTGACCTGTATCTGCTGCTATAGAACGTTAGTCAACACTGACCTGTATCTGCTGCTGGAGAACGTTAGTCAACACTGACCTGTATTTGCTGCTGGAGAACGTTAGTCAACACTGACCTGTATCTGCTGCTGGAGAACGTTAGTCAACACTGACCTGTATCTGCTGCTGGAGAACGTTAGTCAACACTGACCTGTATCTGCTGCTGGAGAATGTTAGTCAACACTGACCTGTATCTGCTGCTATAGAACGTTAGTCAGCACTGACCTGTATCTACTGCTATAGAACGTTAGTCAACACTGACCTGTATCTGCTGCTATAGAACGTTAGTCAACACTGACCTGTATCTGCTGCTGTAGAACGTTAGTCAACACTGACCTGTATCTGCTGCTGGAGAACGTTAGTCAACACTGACCTGTATCTGCTGCTATAGAACGTTAGTCAACACTGACCTGTATCTGCTGCTATAGAACGTTAGTCAGCATTGACCTGTATCTGCTGCTGTAGAACGTTAGCCAGCACTGACCTGTATCTGCTGCTATAGAACGTTAGTCAACACTGACCTGTATCTGCTGCTATAGAACGTTAGTCAACACTGACCTGTATCTGCTGCTGGAGAACGTTAGTCAACACTGACCTGTATCTGCTGCTGGAGAACGTTAATCAACACTGACCTGTATCTGCTGCTGGAGAACGTTAGTCAACACTGACCTGTATCTGCTGCTGGAGAACGTTAGTCAACACTGACCTGTATCTGCTGCTGGAGAATGTTAGTCAACACTGACCTGTATCTGCTGCTATAGAACGTTAGTCAGCACTGACCTGTATCTACTGCTATAGAACGTTAGTCAACACTGACCTGTATCTGCTGCTATAGAACGTTAGTCAACACTGACCTGTATCTGCTGCTGTAGAACGTTAGTCAACACTGACCTGTATCTGCTGCTGGAGAACGTTAGTCAACACTGACCTGTATCTGCTGCTATAGAACGTTAGTCAACACTGACCTGTATCTGCTGCTATAGAACGTTAGTCAGCATTGACCTGTATCTGCTGCTGTAGAACGTTAGCCAGCACTGACCTGTATCTGCTGCTATAGAACGTTAGTCAACACTGACCTGTATCTGCTGCTATAGAACGTTAGTCAACACTGACCTGTATCTGCTGCTGGAGAACGTTAGTCAACACTGACCTGTATCTGCTGCTGGAGAACGTTAGTCAACACTGACCTGTATCTGCTGCTGGAGAACGTTAGTTAACACTGACCTGTATCTGCTGCTATAGAACGTTAGTCAACACTGACCTGTATCTGCTGCTATAGAACATTAGTCAACACTGACCTGTATCTGATGCTATAGAACGTTAGTCAACACTGACCTGTATCTGCTGCTATAGAACGTTAGTCAACACTGACCTGTATCTGCTGCTATAGAACGTTAGTCAACACTGACCTCTATCTGCTGCTATAGAACGTTAGTCAACACTGACCTGTATCTGCTGCTATAGAACATTAGTCAGCACTGACCTGTATCTACTGCTATAGAACGTTAGTCAATACTGACCTGTATCTGCTGCTATAGAACGTTAGTCAACACTGACCTGTATCTGCTGCTGTAGAACGTTAGTCAACACTGACCTGTATCTGCTGCTGGAGAACGTTAGTCAACACTGACCTGTATCTGCTGCTATAGAACGTTAGTCAACACTGACCTGTATCTGCTGCTATAGAACGTTAGTCAACACTGACCTGTATCTGCTGCTATAGAACGTTAGTCAACACTGACCTGTATCTGCTGCTGTAGAACGTTAGTCAACACTGACCTGTATCTGCTGCTATAGAACATTAGTCAACACTGACCTGTATCTGCTGCTATATAACATTAGTCAGCACTGACCTGTATCTACTGCTATAGAACGTTAGTCAACACTGACCTGTATCTGCTGCTGTAGAACGTTAGTCAACACTGACCTGTATCTGCTGCTATAGAACGTTAGTCAACACTGACCTGTATCTGCTGCTGGAGAACGTTAGTCAACACTGACCTGTATCTGCTGCTGGAGAACGTTAGTCAACACTGACCTGTATCTGCTGCTGGAGAACGTTAGTCAACACTGACCTGTATCTGCTGCTGGAGAATGTTAGTCAACACTGACCTGTATCTGCTGCTATAGAACGTTAGTCAGCACTGACCTGTATCTACTGCTATAGAACGTTAGTCAACACTGACCTGTATCTGCTGCTATAGAACGTTAGTCAACACTGACCTGTATCTGCTGCTGTAGAACGTTAGTCAACACTGATCTGTATCTGCTGCTGGAGAATGTTAGTCAACACTGACCTGTATCTGCTGCTATAGAACGTTAGTCAACACTGACCTGTATCTGCTGCTATAGAACGTTAGTCAACACTGACCTGTATCTGCTGCTATAAAACGTTAGTCAACACTGATCTGCTGCTGGAAAACGATAGTCAACACTGACCTGTATCTGCTGCTGTAGAACGTTGATCTTGTGCTGCTGCTGCATGAGCTGCTGCTGTTGCCTCGCAATCTGAGAGGGCAGGAGTGAGAAAAGAATGAGACATGAATGAGAAAAGGAGATGTGAGATGTTGAGGAGACAAAGACAAACCACAGAACAAAGGGAATGCCATGCAAACATTCTTTAAAGTTTGAGTTTTGAGTTTGAACACAGCAAGCTCAGGATACAAGACCAACAGAACAGAGTGAGAAAAGAATGAGACAAAAACAAGACATTATAAAACAAGAGAACGACTAAAGACAAGATGACGTGAAAGAATGGAGAACAAAGAGATGATATGAAAGAAGGGAATTTGAGCTTAAACAAATATTAATTTTTCACATTTAAGGTGATAGAACAGAGAGAGCAGCAACAGGAGAGAAAAGAGAAAATCAGGGGAAAGGGCTGAGTCAAAAATGAGACAAAGATGTATATATTGGGAGACGAGAGTGAACCTAGTGGATTATGTAACACTGGCAGTAGCACGTGTTCAAGAGACGCTATCGACAATGAGATTGACATGTTTACGGCTGACTGGCACAAGCCTGACTCCCCCTCGGCTACCTGTCATCAGGGGCAATGACTGACAGCTAGAATTGCCCAACCACACAAGGCGGAGTGTTTACTCCAGCTACTCAGTGAGAAAAAAATAGAATACAAACTGCTGGCCCATTGTTTATATTTATTGTGATGTATTTAATTACAGGCTGTTCATTGCGGGACGTCACCCACCCAAACATGTGTCAGGATTCATTTAGGAATGCCTTCTCAGTGGCGTCAATATAGGTCATTATCCCATCATGTCTGAACAGCTAAATAGCAGGCTAATATTGGAATGTGTCCGTCTATTGCTCATGCTCACTTTTCTTTTGTGATGTGATGGAATGTGTTGTCTCATAATAGGGTGATGGGAATAAAGAACTTGTCCAAACATAATTTGTCAACACACATGTTCAGACTCGACTCACGCACACGCACGCACGCACGCACGCACGCACGCACGCACGCACACACACACACACACACACACACACACACACACACACACACACACACACACACACACACACACACACCTGGTCCTGCTGCTGGCGGGCCAGCTCCATTTGCTGCCTCTGTTTCTCCATCTGTGACGCAGCCATCTTCTTCTGCTCGTCGTGGGCCGCCAGGAGCTGCTCCCGCAGGCTGATAAGCTGGCCGATCATGGTGGACAGCTGCCGCTCCTTCTCCTCCAAACTCTCTGGGGTACCTGACGGAGAGAAAAAAGTAAGAGCGAGAGAGAGAGTGGGGGGACAAAGAGGGAGGGAGGGGAAAGAGAGAGAGAGAGTGGGGAGGAGAAAGAGAGAGGGGGAGGATGGAGAGAGAGAGAGAGAGAAGGGGGGAGAAAGAGAGAGGTGATGGAGAGAAAGAGGGGATGGGACAGAAGAAAGGAGGGTGACAGGAGAGAAAGAAAGAGGGATGGGAAACAGAAGAGAGGAGAAACAGAGAGAGAGAGAAGAGAGGAGAAACAGAGAGAGAGAGAGAGAGAGGGAGAAACAGAGAGAGAGAGAGAGAGAGGAGAAACAGAAGAGAGAGAGAGAGAAAGAGAGAGAGAGGAGAAACAGAGAGAGAGAGAGAGAAACAGAGAGAGAGAGAGGAGAAACAGAGAGAAAGAGAGAGAGAGGAGAAACAGAGAGAGGGAGAGAGAGAGAGGAGAAACAGAGAGAGAGAGAGAGAGAGAGGAGAAACAGAGAGAGAGAGAGAGACAGGGGAGAAACAGAGAGAGAGAGAGAGAGAGAGAGAGAGAGAGAGAGAGAGAGAGAGAGAGAGAGAGAGAGAGAGAGAGAGAGAGAGAGAGAGAGAGAGAGAGAGAGAGAGAAACAGAGAGAGAGAGGAGAAACAGAGAGAGAGAGAGAGAGAGAAACAGAGAGAAACAGAGAGAGAGAGGAGAAACAGAGAGAAAGAGAGAGAGAGAGAGAGAGAGAGAGAGAGAGAGAGAGAGAGAGGGGAGAAAGAAATAAAGAGAGAAAGTAGCATGAAAGAAAGAGGGGGGAGGAGAAAGAGCAAGAGAGAGAAAACATACATCTATGACTCACCTCACATAAGTGAGATATGAATGTATACATGATCATTTTCTATCTGCTATATTCCATTCAAGGTCTCCCTTCTCTGAACTGTGCCACTTTTGTTGCCGAGACGTCTCCTTCCTTACAGTTGGTATAGAAAAGGGTGGACTGTATCTTAGACTAGGTAAAAGAGTGATATTAGTGCATCTGTAGGGATGCATCCAAAATGACACCTTATTCCCCACGTAGTGCACTACTTTCGACCAGGGCCCATAGGGCTCTGGACAATTATAGTGCACTATATAAGGTACAGGATGCCATTTGGCATGCATCCAGATATGGTTAACAATGGTTCACTTTTCCATTACATTGATCCATTCTCCACTGCATGTAAAGAGTAATACATTTCCCATTATACTGTACATTATAAATATATGTTATTGAATTAAACAAGAATACTTTATGAATCCATACAAGACAGATATTTTCTTCAAGGGCACAACAGCAGCAGATCTTTCTATGATTTGTAACTAGCAACCCTCTAATAGTTGGCTCAAAACTTCTCCGATTCTTTCCACCCGGTCCTGGAATCAAACCAGCAACCTCTCGGCTAACTGCCGCTCAAATTGCAGATGGTCAAATACATTAGACATTATCCAATGTTCACCGGAATTGCGGTGTGCTTGTTAGGCATTCGGGAATCAACGATGTCTCTCTCACCCGTTTTCAGTGGGAAGTGTTGGCAAAAAGGGTTTCCATACAGTAGCTTTCAGTAGCTTTCAGTAGCTTTATCCAGATGGATTCTTGGAACTAAGAGAACAGTGTGTCTACAATAAGTGCAAGAGTGGAATACACTTGAAGACTCTCTGTTCCATCTATTGACTATGACGGTCCAAAGTAGTGCACTATGAAGTGGATATGGGGCCATTTGGGATACCACCTTTATGAAACTCTCGTTACTCTCTGTAACGATAAAAGCCTGAGGATGGATCATCCTCTACCTTCCTTCTTCTATAAGTGCAATGAGTAATAGCGTCGGAGGGAATGGTGGCCATTTTACGGGTATATTTTTCTTCGACTATCGTAACTTTTTTGTACACATTGTTTCCGCCATCATTTCCTCTGACCGAGAAGAGCTTCTGGACATCAGAACATCACTAACCTCTATTTGGACAAGAGTCAGAGGCGAAAGACACATTGATTATCGCGGACCAGGTACAAATCCCGAGACTCGAATGAGGAGACCGGCGTGCGGGATACATGACGAGACTACGTCGAATAGTGAATAAATTGCCTCTAACCCCCGTGCTATTTGCGAACGTGCACAGGAGAACAACCTGGATGAGCTCTGTTCGAGACTATCCTGTCAACGTGATCTGAAGAACTAATATTCAATGTTTCTCTGAGTCGTGGTTGAACAAGGACATGGTAAATAGAAATCTAGATGTTTTTTTTCAATTCATCACGCTCTCCGTAGCTGATATGTAACCTTTAAACAGGTTAACATACAAGGCAGCAGGGCCAGATGGACTACCAGGACGATTATTCAGAGCATCCGCTGACCAGCTTCACTGTAATACCTACATGTTTCAAGCAGACTACCATAGTCCCCGTGCTCAAGCACGCCAAGGTAACCTGTCTAAATGGCTATCGCCCCGTAGCCCGTTCTGTTGCAGTCTGTTCTGTAGCCATGAATAACTTTGAAAGGCTGGTCAGGGCTCACATAAACACAATCATCCCAGACACCCTGGACCCACTCCATTCGCATACCATCCTAACAGATCTACAGATGACATAATCTCTATTCCACTCCACACTGCCCTTTCCCACCTGGACAAAAGGAACACCTACGTGAGAATGTTGTTCATTGACTACAGCTCAGTGTTCAATACCATTGTGCCCTCCAAGCTCATCACTAAGCTAAGGACTCTGGGAATAAACACCTCCATCTGAACTGGATCCTGGACTTCCTGACGGGCCACCCCCAGGTAGTGTGGTTCGGCGACAACACATACATCATGCTGACCCTAAACACGGGGGCCCCTCAGGGGTGTGTGCCTAGTCCCCTCCTGTACTCACTCTTCACCTACAACTGCGTAGCCATGCACGACTCCAACACCATCATTACATTTGCAGACAACACAAAAGGTTAAAAGCTCCATCACCGGCAACAAGGAGACATCCTACAGCCTACAGAAAACAGAGGGCCGAGCACGCCCCCATCCACATCGAAGCGGCTGTTGTGGAACGGGTCGAGAGCTTCAAGTTCATATCACTAAGGAACTATCACGGTCCACACATATCAACACAGTGGTGAAGAGGGCATGACAATGGCTCTTCCCCCTCAGGAGGCTGAAAAGATTTGGCATGGGCCCTTAGATCGTCAAAATGTTCTACAGCTGCACCATTGAGAGCATCTTGACTGGCTGCATCACCGCTTGGTATGGCAATTGCTTGAACAGGTTATTTTATGCTAGTGGTTGTATTAATTTGGGATCTATCACATCTGTCCCAGACTATGTTTTGAATATTATTATCTTACAGAATAGGTCAACTTTTGTACTATGGGGAATAGTAGATTGATATAGGCTAGTCCTTTGGCTGTTCGTGAGGCCTACTCATCTTTTTGGCCGACAAAAAGTAAATGTGGACAGTTCTTCCAATATCTTCAATATGCGCCTCGGAATTGGATAAGGACGCATGCAGTTGCATCCCCGATGTGTCCGTCTTCACTTGTAGCCTGTGAGAAAGACCCGATCACGTGACGGAGAGCAATGTGAGTGAGAGGTGGGTGCTTCGGCATGCAGCCGGGAGAAGGGAATTGTAATTATTATATTCAGCCCAAGGGCACAACGACCACTAGCCTCAAAAGACATGGATTTTTTTAAGGGGCATTACGGCCACACAAAGGGGAAGCAGCCAGGAAATTGTGAAATTGTGAACTAAAGACTGATGAAGTGTGTAAAGCCTGCGCAAAAAAAACTAAGCAGAGCTCATGCCTTTCATGGGACTTTTTTCAAATCAGAGTCGCATCATCTAGCTTTAGAATGTATTAAAAATCTAAACATATAGCATCACAACTAAAGTTACATAAATAACTCTAAATTAAGCATGTAGAAGTACCTTTTTCTTTGTTAGCCGCTCAACACAAAATAGCCACATGTGCGCACTCCCTCAAATCGATTGGAGAAAATATCCTTTCTATTTCATTCAGCTATGTTCAATTGTATTCTTCATACTATAAAGTAATATAAAATAATGCCACAGAATTGTACACAAATCTTGTCTGCTAAGTTAACTAGTGTAGCCCACAGCCATAATGCAAAGCCAGATTAGGGCCTTAGAAGGACAACTCAGAGTATGCTACTCTGTTCTTCTGAAATAGACTACATTTTCTTCACATCATATTTATTTAGACCAGTTTAAACTGGTCACGGCCGGATGTGGCACAGCCCGGGAACAAACCCGGATCTGTATTAACCTGTTACTCCTACCCCCTACTTTTTCGAACATTCTGTTAAAAATCGTGCAACATTTCAGCGCCCTATAGTATAGGCATATGATTAGTATGTGTGGATAGAAAACACTCAGACGTTTATAATACTGGTTAAATCACGGCTCTGACTATAACAGAACGTGCGTTTCATCGAAAAGCGCAGGAAAATCTGATCACTGAAAATTGGAAAATATATCAATGCGCCACTTGCATGTGTTGTCTATGGGAAAGCAAATTACCTGGAGCCGAGATTGCAATTCCTACAGCTTCCACACGATGTCAACAGTCTTGTCATTTTCCTAGGCTTTGTTTCTTGGTCAAACAAAGAAGAGATAGCCCATTTCTTCAGGTCTCGGACCGGATATTTTGGTTGAGATTTACCCAGACATTATTTCCAGACGTACCCCTATAGAATATACATCGCCTCGTGATCAATTTGATCGCTTATTAACGTTTACTAGTACCTAAAGTTGCATTACAAAAGTATTTCGAAGTGTTTTGTGAAAGTTTATCGTCGACTTTTTTAATTTATAAAAATGACGTTACAAGACGCTATTTTTTTCGTTTATCACACAGTCTTCATAGATCGATATCTAGGCTATATATGGACCGATTTAATCGAAAAAAGACCCAATAGTGATTATGGGACATCTAGGTGTGCCAACAAAGAAGATGGTCAAAGGTAATGAATGTTTTATATTTTATTTGTGCGGTTTGTGTAGCGCCGACTATGCTAATTATTTTGTTTACGTCCCCTGCGGGTCTTTTGGGGTGTTACATGCTATCAGATAATAGCTTCTCATGCATTCACCGAAAAGCATTTTAAAAATCTGACTTGTTGCCTGGATTCACAACGAGTGTAGCTTTAATTCAATACCCGGCATGTGTATTTTAATGAACGTTTGAGTTTTAACTAGTACTATTAGCATTTAGCGTAGCGCATTTGCATTTCCAGATATCTAGATGGGACGCCTGCGTGTCAGGTAATAATAATAATAATAATAATATATGCCATTTAGCAGACGCTTTTATCCAAAGCGACTTACAGTCATGTGTGCATACATTCTACGTATGGGTGGTACCGGGGATCGAACCCACTACCCTGGCGTTACAAGCGCCATGCTCTACCAACTGAGCTACAGAAGCTACAGAAGGAGCAAGAGGTTAACGCCTCTAGCACTGCTTGCGATGCAGTACCTTAGACCGATTCGTGTGAGGCCCTAAAAGTGTTTGTTAATTAACGGTCAATTACCGTGAGACCTGCGGTTATTTGCTTGACAATCACCAGCTGACATGACCACCACAGCCCTAGGTCCAACCCGGTACTAGATGGGTGTACCTAATAAACTGTCCCCTCACTGTATGTAGACCACCTTCAATAGATGATAGATAGTCAATGAACCTCAACTGCTTCTGTATATTAGGCTGGTTCCTTCCCTAAACCTTTATCAATAAAAATACATTTAAAAAACGGCACAGATTCAAACCCAAGACTGGTACACTAACGTTACCGAACACTCTATTACTCAGGCCAACGGGAGGAAAAAATCTGGGAGAATATTGTAAGATTCGTCAAGACTAAAGATAACTGTGAATGAACAAAGATGTTGATGGTGTTGCGTGTGATTCACAGCAAAACAGTCCTATATCTATCCATCTATCTCTCTCAGTGGTTAGTCCCAGTTACATGTCGAGCATTAAGAAGTGTCGGCCGTTTGAATTGAATCACAGTGTTTTGGAGTGAGGACACAGCTGGTGGAACAGAGTGCTCTGTGTGTAAGAGAGAGTGAGTGAGAAAGGGAGAGAGAGAGAGAGAGAGAGAGAGAGAGAGAGAGAGAGAGAGAGAGAGAGAGAGAGAGAGAGAGAGAGAGCGAGACAAAGAGTCGGAGAGCGAGACAAAAAGAGAGACGTAGAGAAAATGAATACGAGAGAGAGCGAGACAGCTCCAGCTGCTTAAGTATGAGAGTTGAAGTGAGGAGGCTCAATGTCAATCCTGTTCCAATTTGTGTTTCTGTGTATTTTTTACGTTATCTGCAGAGGAAATGCTGCCCTTTCTAAGTGGGCAATCTAAATGGCACTTTCAGAGCGCCGCTAAGAAGGAGCAGATTGATGAGGAATGAGAGGGTTGGATTCAGAAAGCTCATCAAGGTGTGAATCCCAAATGGCACCCTATTCCCTATATAGTGCACTACTTTTGTCCAGAACCTATTGGGCTCTGTTCATAAGTATGCACAATGTAGGGAATAGGGTGCCATTTGGGACGTAGTCATAATGTTATCTCCCTCAATCGAACGTTCATCCTAGCGGCCAGAGTGTTGGGGCAGTAACCAAAACAATCTGTCGATATGGCCTTGAGCAAGGTACATAACCCTACTTTGCTCCAGGGGCGCCATACTACCATGACTGACCCTGTAAAACAACACATTTCACTGCATCTATTCTAAAACAGTCTTTTTTCAATTTTATTTTTCCACAATGCCAGGAGGATTTTCTTTAAACCAGAGCAAATTATATATGAAACATGTTGTGTAAGATGTTTTTAGATTCTTGGATGATTTTGCAGCAGGATATCAGTTATTAATGATATTTTTTTATTGTTTTATCAGATATAATAAGCCTGTGTTACTCAGACACTGAGGAGGACTGAAGTATGGTGAAATTAACAGGGAAATGTTTCAAATCAAATCATTCACATCCAGTGTGTGTATGAGTGTGTCAGGGGAGGCTGGTGGGAGGAGCTATAGGAGTACTGCTCATTGTAATGGCTGGAATGGAATAAACAGAACAGTCAAACATGTGGTTTCCATATGGTTGATGTGTTTGATACCGTTTCATTTATTCCATTCCAGCCATTACAATGAGCCCGTCCTCCTATAGCTCCTCCCACCAGCCTCCACTGGGGTGTGTGTGTGCGTTCGTGCGTGCCCATGGCGGGTATGGGTAGGAGGTAAAGACAGTCATCTCTGAAAGTCAGCTTTCATACAATATACAGCCTCACGGCTAATCCTAAAAGCATAGGACTGTATAGATGTTAACCACACTAAAGCCCTCGTTGATTCACCATTCAACACGCTGTGGGTCTTAATGCGTTTAAGCCTCTTAGTTTGCATGCTAATGAAGCAGTAGACCTAAGCAGTAGACTAACGGATGAGGCTTTTTTTTTGTGTGTGTGTGTGTGTGTGTGTAAAAGCATAATTGATGTGATATTCAAGTGTTCAACCCTGAAACTAGATCCAGCTAAAACATGTCTGTGTGTGATTCTATGTAACCGTCCTCCACCTGTGTCTATTCACAAGCTAGTCCCAATGGGAGTTTGAATTGAATACAACACACTGAAATCAGTTAGCTTTCCTAACTACAAATTCGGATTTGCTTACTTTGCACATAAGAGCATTTACCCCACCGCATGTATAGGCTTGTCAAAGTTACTGCTGAGGAATAAACACGTTAGAAAGTGGACTGATTTTTCATACATACATTTAATCAAAGTTATAATTTCAACCTGGACATGAAAAGAATGCTTACACAAGTATTCAGACCCTTTACTCAGTACTTTGTTTAAGCGTCTTTGGCAGCGATTACAGCCTTGAGTTTTCTTGGGTATGATGCTACATGCTTGTCACTCCTGTATTTGAGAAGTTTCTTCCATTCTTCTCTGTAGATCTTCTCAAGCTCTGTCAGGTTGGATGGGGAGCGTCGCTGCAAAGCTATTTTCTGGTCTCTCCAGAGATGTTCGATCGGGTTCAAGTCCTGGCTCTGGCTGGGCCACTCAAGGACATTCAGAGTCTTGTCCTAAAGCCACTCCTGCGTTGTCTTGGCTGTGTGCTTAGTGTCGTTGTCCTGTTGGAAGGTGAACATACACCCCAGCCTGAGATCCTGAGTGCTCTGGAGCAGGTTTTCATCAAGGATCTCTCTATACTTTGCTCCATTCATCTTTCCTTCGATCCTGACTGCTCTCCCAGTCCCTGCCGCTGAAAAACATCCACACAGCATGATGATGCTGCCACCTCCATGCTTCACCGTAGGGATGTTGCCAGGTTTCCTCTAGACGTGACGCCTGGCATTCAGGCCAAAGAGTTTTATATTGGTTTCATCAGACCAGATAATCTTGTTTCTCATGGTCTGAGAGTCCATTAGGTGCCTTTTGGCAAACTTCAAGTGGGCTGTTGTGCCTTTTACTGAGGAGTGGCTTCCGTTTTGCCACTCTACCATAAAGGCCTGATTGGTGGAGTGCTGCAGAGATGGTTGTCCTCCTGGAACGTTCTCCCATCTCGGCAGAGAAATTCTAGAGCTCTGTCAGAGTGACCATTGGGTTCTTGTTCAACTCCCTGACCAAGGCCCTTCTCCCTCGATTGCTCAGTTTGGCCAGGCGGACAGCTCTAGGAAGAGTCTTGGTGGTTCCAAACTTCTTCCATTTAAGAATGATGGAGGCCACTGCTTCTTTGGGGCCTTCGATGCTGCACAAACATTTTGCTACTCTTCCACCAGATCTGTGCCTCGACGCAATCCTCTCTCAGAGCTCTACGGACAATTCCTTCGACCTCATGGCTAGGTTTTTGCTCTGACATGTCAACTGTGGGAACTTATATAGACAGGTGTGTGCCTTTCCAAATCATGTCCAATCAATTGAATTTACCACAGGTGGACGCCAATCAAGTTGTAGAAAACATCTCAAGGATGCTCAATGGAAACAGTATGCACCTGAGCTCAATTTCAAGTCTCATAGCAAAGGGTCTGAATACTTATGTAAATAAGGTCTGTTTTAAAAATATATAACTTAGCTAACATTTAAAATAAAATAAAATGTTTAGATTGATGAGGATGTTTTTTATTTAATCTATTCTATAATAAGGCTGTAACGTAAAAAAATGTGGAAAAAGTCAAGGGGTCTGAATACTTTCCAAATGCAGTGTACCTACAAGAGAGTGGGGGATACCTCATGAATAACGGCCATCTTTGATGCAAAGTCTCACCTTTGACCTCTCCTAGGAGCTTGCTGGCATTCAGTCTTTCCATCCTGTCTTTCCAGTCTTTAGACAGAAGTCTCTCCATACAGGTCGACTCTACAGGAGGAGAGAGGAGGAGAGGAACACACAAGATAGTATCCTGGTTCTGTCACTCAAGGTACATGTTATTGGCTAAGCAGAATGCGATGGAAACCACTCCACTAAATCTCTCAATGGGTCTCTTCAGATTCTCTGAATATTATGTTCAGTATTCATCTCTATGCCCCCAGTGTGTATGAGAGAGAGAGATACCGGAGACGTCAAGCAGTCAAGACGGCATTCTTCTCTTCCAGTATGGAAACCCCCCAAAGGGATTTTCTAGATAAAAAATGGTTAAGTGGACAATGGCTCATCTGTGGGACTAGATCCTAACAAAAGGACAAGTATTCATAAGCACATGGGCATTTGAATGGTTGAATTTTTTGTTTGAGAGGTCTGCGCATAGGCTATTGTGGTCATGAGGCTCTCAAAAGAGTTGAATACAACTAACTTGGAGTGTGTCCCAAATGGCACCCTATCCCCTATGTAGTGCACTACTTTTGACCAGGACCCTATGGGAATAGGGTGCCATTTGAGACACAAGTTATTCAGCCCCATTAAGGCCTAGCATGTTAACACTGGTTTATGATTATTGTAAATCAGTTCATGCTGTGCGGGATCACATGGGATGAACACGAACAATGGTCAATTAAAGGGAGGCAATGGATATCTGATCACATTCCCAATGGCACCCTATTCCTTATGTAGTGCACTACTTTAACAAAAGTAATGCACTACTTTAACCAAAGTAATGCACTACTTTTAACCAAAGTAATGCAAAGTAATGCACTACTTTTAACCAAAGTAATGCACTATGTATGAGATGCAGCCCATAAGAAACAAAATGTAAATGCTTACAAAAGAGGCGAACTTCAAAACATATTTCAAATTCCAAAAGGCCTTTCCCACCCTGTGTACTCAAAACATGGAAGTCCAATTCTTAATAACAAGATGCAATTTTGCCGTCAAAATCCCCTGTAATTTGTTGATAATTTGTCTTCTCAACCTGAAAGGACGCCTAGCTTGACATATACTGTATATATTTGGTAGACTATTTACAACCAAGGGAAGAGTGTCTTTCTCCCACTATGAGAGCTAAACATACAGTCTGTTAGGCCTCACATAAAACACAATTAGAGGGAGGATTTATAGACGCACTTAGGGAAAGAAAATACAACCTGTATCTCTACTCTACGTCTGTGCTTTGGCGCTGTACGAGGGAAACGTGGGTGTCTGTGTGTGTGGGGGGGGTTTACATGATTTATAACCCCCCACGCTGATGAACATCTGAAGAGAGAAGGAGGAAGAAGGGAGAGGAGAAGAGAGGAGTAAATGAGGATGGAGAGGAGAAGAGAGGAGTAAAGGAGGATGGAGAGGAGAAGAGAGGAGTAAAGGAGGATGGAGAGGAGAAAGATAAAGGAGGATGGAGAGGAGAAGAGAGGAGTAAAGGAGGATGGAGAGGAGAAGAGAGGAGTAAAGGAGGATGGAGAGGAGAAGAGAGGAGTAAATGAGGATGGAGAGGAGAAGAGAGGAGTAAATGAGGATGGAGAGGAGAAGAGAGGAGTAAAGGAGGATGGAGAGGAGAAGAGATAAAGGAGGATGGAGAGGAGAAGAGAGGAGTAAATGAGGATGGAGAGGAGAAGAGAGGAGTAAAGGAGGATGGAGAGGAGAAGAGAGGAGTAAAGGAGGATGGAGAGGAGAAGAGAGGAGTAAATGAGGATGGAGAGGAGAAGAGAGGAGTAAATGAGGATGGAGAGGAGAAGAGAGGAGTAAAGGAGGATGGAGAGGAGAAGAGAGGAGTAAATGAGGATGGAGAGGAGAAGAGAGGAGTACAGGAGGATGGAGAGGAGAAGAGAGGAGTAAAGGAGGATGGAGAGGAGAAGAGAGGAGTAAATGAGGATGGAGAGGAGAAGAGAGGAGTAAATGAGGATGGAGAGGAGAAGAGAGGAGTAAAGGAGGATGGAGAGGAGAAGAGAGGAGTAAAGGAGGATGGAGAGGAGAAGAGAGGAGTAAATGAGGATGGAGAGGAGAAGAGAGGAGTAAATGAGGATGGAGAGGAGAAGAGAGGAGTAAAGGAGGATGGAGAGGAGAAGAGAGGAGTAAATGAGGATGGAGAGGAGAAGAGAGGAGTAAAGGATGATGAGATGTGTTTTACCCTAGATGGGTCTCTATCTCTCCCTCCTTTCTTAACCCTACAGAGTGAGGATCAAGTGATGTTTAGATTGGGGAATGGATAAAAATACCACACTGTCCACACCTTCCTAAAGTAGAGGAGCTATTCAGGTGATGAACGACTTGCGAACAAAGTCCAGAGAAGGGGAGAGAGGGAGAAGGGGAGCGAGAGGGATAGAGGGAGAAGGGGAGAGAGAGTGAGAGAGAGGGAGAAGAGGAGAGAGAGGAAGAAGGGGTGAGAGGGAGAGAGATAGAAGGGGAGAGAGAGGGGGAAGGGAGAGAAGAGTGTCATGTTTCCGAACCCATGCTTCGTCCATGAAACAACCCTCAGCCCCAGAGTCTATCAAGGCACTACATGTAGCACCCGAACCGGTCCAGCGTAGGTGGACCGACAAAGTAGTACAGGACCTTGATGGAGAGACTTGAGTAGTTGCGCTCACCTGTAGCCCTCCGCTTACAGATGAGCTCTGGCTTTTACTGGACATGAATTAACAAAATGTCCAGCAACTCCGCAATAGAGGCACAGGCGGTTGGTGATCCTCCGTTCCCTCTCCTTATTCGAGATGCGAATCCCTCCCAGCTGCATGGGCTCAGTCTCAAAGCAGAGGAGGGAGATGGTTGCGATGCGGAGCAGGGAAACACCGTTGATGCGAGCTCTCTTCCACGAGCCCGGTGACGAAGATCTACCCGTCGTTCTATGCGGATGGCGAGAGCAATCAAAGAGTCCACATCTGAAGGAACCTCCCGGGAGAGAATCTCATCCTTAACCACTGCGTGGAGTCCCTCCAGAAAACGAGCGAGCAGCGCCGGCTCGTTCCACTCACTAGAGGCAGCAAGGTGGGTTATTAACCCTAGGTTCTGGAGGCTCGGCAGGCCAGGAAGTAACAGGTGGCACGAGACGTAGACTCTGGAACTGTCCAGAGAGGTCGGAAACCTGAGCGGCCAGGTTCTCCACGGCATGGCGAGCAGCGGACAATTCCTGCTCGTGTCTGCCGAGCATGGCTCCTTGGATCTCGACGGCAGTGTAACGAGCGTCTGAAGTCGCTGGGTCCATTCCTTGGTCGGTTCCTTCTGTCATGCAGGTGAAAGAGGACCCAAAAGCGACTTAACAGAAACAGAGTTTATTTAAGTCCAAACAGGGAATAACAGAAATCCTCTAGACTTGTAGAGGGGAAATAACTGGAGAAGCGGCCACAGACTGCAGGTCGCTTCGGGTAGGCGCAGGCCGTAGTCGACAGAGACACCTGCTCACACGCAGCATCTGATGAAGGCAAAAAAACACGACAGGACAGGGCGATACACAATCACAGCAAAAACACGACAGGACAGGGCGAAACGCAATCACAGCATGGTGAATACAATACAAGGAAGACGGGACAGGAACGGATCACAAAGGAATAAATAGGGACTCTAATCAGGGGAAAGGATCGGGAACAGGTGTGGGAAGACTAAATGATGATTAGGGAATAGGAACAGCTGGGAGCAGGAACGGAACGATAGAGAGAAGAGAGAGCGAGAGAGTGAGAGAGGGAGGGGGAGAGAGAGGGATAGAAGGAGGGAAAGAACCAAATAAGACCAGCAGAGGGAAACGAATAGCATGGGGAGCACAGGGACAAGACATGATAATAAATGACAAACATGACAAAGAGGACAGAGAGAAGAGGACAGAGAGGGAGAGAAAAGGAGAGAGGGAGAGAGAGAGAAGGGGAGAGAGAAGGAGTAAGGGAGAGAGAGAGGGAAAGAAAGAGGGAGAGAAGAGGAGAGGGAGGGAGAATGGGAGAGAGTGGGAGAAGGGTAAAGAGAGAGCGAGAGAGAGAGAGAGAGAGAGAGAGAGAGAGAGAGAGAGAGAGAGAGAGAGAGAGAGAGAGAGAGAGAGAGAGAGAGAGAGAGGGAGGGAGGGAGGGAGGGAGAGAAGGAGAGAAGGAGAAGGGGAGAGAGAGTGGGAGAAGGGGAGAGAGAGTGGGGAGAGAGGGAGAAGGGGATAGAAAGGGAAGGGGAGAGAGAGGGAGAAGGGGAGAGAGAGTGGGAGAAGGGGAGAGAGAGGGAGAAGGGGAGAGAGAGTGGGAGAAGGGGAGAGAGAGAAGGAAAAGGGGTGAGAGAGGGAGAAGGGGAGAGCAAGGGAGAACGGGAGGGCGAGGGAGAGAGAGGGAGCGAGAGAGAGAGGGAGCGAAGGAGAGAAAATAAGGGAGGGAGAAGTGGAGAGATAAGTGGAGAGATAAGGGGAAGGGGAGAGATGTTGAGAAGGGGAGAGAGAGGGAGTAGGGGAAAATGGAATGAAGAAGGAAGAAACGGAGGGTGATGAAGAGGAAGAGAAGAAGAAAGGAGGAAGAAGAAGAGATAGGAGATGAGTGGGGGAGGAGGAAGAAAATAGGGAGGAAGAAGAGGAAAAAGAGGAGGACCAGGAAGAGGAGACTGAGGCGGGAAGAAAGTCCCAAAGTGCTTCTATTTTTCTCACACACACACACACACACACACACACACACACACACACACACACACACACACACACACACACACACACACACACACACACACACACACACACACACACACACACACACACACACACACACACACACAGGCAGGGCTGCCATTGTAAATCTGTTGGGCCCGCCAAGTATCAGAGATTGTACTTGGTGTAAACAGACTTTTTATCACCTGGCTGCCTCAGCGTTGTGCCAAAAGCACGTGTTTATGGTGTTTAACAGAAACCACAGACGTGTGACGGTGTGCAGCAGGCAAGCATCAACAGTCCTGGAGGGAGGACACTGCCAGGAGCTTAGAGCCTTAACTGCCTGCAGCAGCCTCCCATGAGATCACCACTTGTAGAGAGGAGAGATATCATCCTTGTCTTTCTCTTGCTCCATCTCTCACATACACACCTGGTAGCAAGCACGCAACACACAGCAAACACAAACCAACAGTTGACCTAAACACTGATTTAAGGATGTGTGTGTGTGTGTGTGTGTGTGTGTGTGTGTGTGTGTGTGTGTGTGTGTGTGTGTGTGTGTGTGTGTGTGTGTGTGTGTGTGTGTGTGTGTGTGTGTGTGTGTGTGTGTGTGTGTGTGTGTGTGTGTGTGTGTGTGTGTGTGTGTGTGTGTGTGTGTGTGTGTGTGCTAAAGAGTTGATCTCTCCTTTCCTCTCTGGCCTGACTCCTGGTGTTTCTCCTTTCCTCTCTGGCCTGACTCCTGGTGTTTCTCCTTTCCTCTCTGGCCTGACTCCTGGTGTTTCTCCTTTCCTCTCTGGCCTGACTCCTGGTGTTTCTCCTTTCCTCTCTGGCCTGACTCCTGGTGTTTGGGCATACAGTATGTTGAGTTGTATGCTTTCACTCTGACATAAATCCTCTGTCCAGTTGTTCTCTCTCTCCCTCTCCAACTGCACTATTGGGTACTGACCCCCTCCCACCTCTAAATAAAGTATAGTGTATGTTTCTGACACCCTTCTGCAATAGAAGTGGGGCAACAGTAGCTGGAGTAGCTGGGCCAACAGTAGCTGGGCCAACAGTAGCTGGGGCAACAGTAGCTGGGGCTACAGTAGCTGGGGAAACAGTAGCTGGGGCAACAGTAGCTGGGGCTACAGTAGCTGGGCCAACAGTAGCTGGGGCAACAGTAGCTGGGGCAACAGTAGCTGGGGTAACAGTAGCTGGGGAAACAGTAGCTGGTAGCTGTCGTTGTCATTTTATTTCTCTACTCAGTCCATTTGATGTAGTAGGGGAGGAGAGTTGATTTGGCTGGTGGATCCTGACAGCTCTCTAGTTAGGCGTTAGTGCTCTAGGCATCATGCATTAACCATTGGGAGGAAAACATGTGCGAACACACACACATGAACACATAAACAAACAAACACACACAGTCGCATACACACACAGTCGCATGCACACACAGTCGCACACACACAGTCGCACACACACACACACACACACACACACACACACACACACACACACACACACACACACACACACACACACACACACACACACACACACACACACACACACACACACACACACACACGAGTAAAACAGGCCGGGTGTGTACTGTAGCCAGCTAGCCACTACAAGAGTAAAACAGGCCGGGTGTGTACTGTAGCCAGCTAGCCACTGCAAGAGTAAAACAGGCCGGGTGTGTACTGTAGCCAGCTAGCCACTACAAGAGTAAAACAGGCCGGGTGTGTACTGTAGCCAGCTAGCCACTGCAAGAGTAAAACAGGCCGGGTGTGTACTGTAGCCAGCTAGCCACTACAAGAGTAAAACAGGCCGGGTGTGTACTGTAGCCAGCTAGCCACTACAAGAGTAAAACAGGCCGGGTGTGTACTGTAGCCAGCTAGCCACTGCAAGAGTAAAACAGGCCGGGTGTGTACTGTAGCCAGCTAGCCACTGCAAGAGTAAAACAGGCCGGGTGTGTACTGTAGCCAGCTAGCCACTGCAAGAGTAAAACAGGCCGGGTGTGTACTGTAACCAGCTAGTCACTACAAGAGTAAAACAGGCCGTGTGTGTACTGTAGCCAGCTAGCCACTACAAGAGTAAAACAGGCCGGGTGTGTACTGTAGCCAGCTAGCCACTACAAGAGTAAAACAGGCCGGGTGTGTACTGTAGCCAGCTAGCCACTACAAGAGTAAAACAGGCCGGTTGTGTACTGTAGCCAGCTAGCCACTACAAGAGTAAAACAGGCCGGTTGTGTACTGTAGCCAGCTAGCCACTACAAGAGTAAAACAGGCCGGTTGTGTACTGTAACCAGCAAGCCACTACAAGAGTAAAACAGGCCGGTTGTGTACTGTAGCCAGCTAGCCACTACTGAGTAAAACACTATTTTCATCTGTCAGATGCCACTTCAAGAGTAAAACAGGCCGGGTGTGTACTGTAACCAGCTAGCCACTGCAAGAGTAAAACAGGCCGGGTGTGTACTGTAACCAGCTAGCCACTGCAAGAGTAAAACAGGCCGGTTGTGATCTTAGCCAGCTAGCCACTGCAAGAGTAAAACAGGCCGGGTGTGTACTGTAGCCAGCTAGCCACTACAGTAAAACATCGGGTGTGTACTGTAGCCAGCTAGCCACTGCAAGAGTAAAACAGGCCACGGTTGGACTGTAACCAGCTAGCCACTGCAAGAGTAAAACAGGCCGGGTGTGACTGTAGCCAGCTAGCCACTGCAAGAGAAACAGGCCGGGTGTGTACTGTAACCAGCTAGCCACTACAAGATAAAACAGGCCGTGTGTGTACTGTAACCAGCTAGCCACTACAAGAGTAAAACAGGCCGGGTGTGTACTGTAACCACTAGCCACTGCAAGAGTAAAACAGACCGGGTTTTACTGTAACCACAGCCACTACAAGAGTAAAACAGGCCGGGTGTGTACTGTAACCATCTAGCCACTACAAGAGTAAAACAGGCCACTATTCTACTGTAGCCAGCTAGCCACTACAAGAGTAAAACAGGCCGGGTGTGTACTGTAGCCAGCTAGCCACTACAAGAGTAAAACAGGCCGGGTGTGTACTGTAGCCAGCTAGCCACTACAAGATCTAAATGCTGTAAAACCATTAGAGGCCCAAGTCAGATGTGTGTTGTGTGTGTTAGCACGGTGTCCGTTACTGAGACACTATTTTCATCTATCAGATGACACCTGCTCTGCATCTCGCTTTTGTTGGATCTACCGGCCACGGGCACCAGGGTACAGATCTAGGATCTGCCAACCTTACCAGATCTTACCCTTAACCATTAGTGGGGTAAATGCAAAATTGACCCAAGATCAGCATCTTGGTGCAGCTTAATCCTTGCCACGGTTGGAGAATGCCTGCAAGCAGCGATTTTACAGAGGGTGGATGGGGGCTGGCTGAAGGGTGTTGTAGCATACTAGTCTCTCTGTACTACCTAGTCAACTGATCAACCATTGACCCGCAAGCTTCCAACTTTCTACCTCAATATTACCAACACGTCTCCTGATCCACTAGGGGCAGTAAAACTGTAGACCATTTTAATTATATCCACAGAAATGCATGCAAGGCCCTACCTCATCTTCTCCTCGGCAAATCTGACCACTATTCTCCTGCTACTTGTTTACAAACAAAAGCTCAAACAGGAAGTACCAGTGATGTGTTCAATACGTAAGTGGTCCGATGAAGCAGACGTGAGGCTACAAGACTGCTCTGCTGGTACAGACAGGGATATGTTCTGGGATGTTTTAGATGGCATTGAGGAGTTTACCACATCAGTCACGGGCTTCATCAATAACTGCACAGATGATGTCGTCCCCACAGTGACTATACGAACGTTTACAAACCAAACAACATGGTTCACAGGCAATATCCATGCTGGGCTAAAGGCTAGCACTTTCAAGGAAAGGGACACAGGCAATATCCATGCTGGGCTAAAGGCTAGCACTTTCAAGGAAAGGGACACAGGCAATATCCATGCTGGGCTAAAGGCTAGCACTTTCAAGGAAAGGGACACAGGCAATATCCATGCTGGGCTAAAGGCTAGCACTTTCAAGGAAAGGGACACAGGCAATATCCATGCTGGGCTAAAGGCTAGCACTTTCAAGGAAAGGGACACAGGCAATATCCATGCTGGGCTAAAGGCTAGCACTTTCAAGGAAAGGGACACAGGCAATATCCATGCTGGGCTAAAGGCTAGCACTTTCAAGGAAAGGGACACAGGCAATATCCATGCTGGGCTAAAGGCTAGCACTTTCAAGGAAAGGGACACAGGCATTGAGCTTTCATTTAAAAAAAAGCTGCATCATTGTGAAGGACTTGTAAGCAAGCAATTCAGGCATATTCAAATATAATTCTATTTTAAATTCAAAACCGTTGGATTGGTGTATGAAGGAAGAGAAGATGCCTAGAATTTTACAGAAGGGTAGAAGTGTAAAAGGGTAGATATGTAGATGTATATAGAGACTCATAGAAGGGTAGAAGTGTAGAGAAGGTTAGAGGTGTAGAAAAGGGTAGAAGTGTAGATGTGTAGAATTATAGAGAAGGGTGTAGAAAATGGTAGAAGTATAGAGAATGGTAGAAGGGTAGACTTTCAGAAGGATAGAAGGATAGAAGTGTAGAGAAGGGTAGAAGTGTAGAAGTATATAAGAGGGTCAAAGTGTAGAGAAGGGTAGAAGTATATAAGAGGGTAGAAGTGTAGAGAAGGGTAGAATTATATAAGAGGGTAGAAGTGTAGAGAAGGGTAGAAGTATATAAGAGGGTAGAAGTGTAGAGAAGGGTAGAAGTATATAAGAGGGTAGAAGTGTAGAGAAGGGTAGAAGTATATAAGAGGGTAGAAGTGTAAAAGGGCAGAAGTTTAGAGAAGAGTATACCTATAGAGAAGGGTAGACATTTAGAAGGTTAGACGTGTAGAAGTGTAGAAATTTAGAAGTGTGGAGAAGGGTAGAAGTGTAGGGAACAGAAGGGTAGAAGTGTAGAGAAGGGTAGAAGTGTGGGGAACAGAAGGGTAGAAGTGTAGAGAAGGGTATAAGTGTAGAGAAGGGTATAAGTGTAGAGAACAGAAGGGTAGAAGTGTAGGGAACAGAAGGGTAGAAGTGTAGAGAAGGGTAGAAGTGTAGGGAACAGAAGGGTAGAAGTGTAGAGAAGGGTAGAAGTGTAGAGAAGGGTAGAAGTGTAGAGAACAGAAGGGTAGAAGTGTAGGGAAAGAAGGGTAGAAGTGTAGAGAAGGGTAGAAGTGTAGGGAACAGAAGGGTAGAAGTGTAGAGAAGGGTAGAAGTGTAGGGAACAGAAGGGTAGAAGTGTAGAGAACAGAAGGGTAGAAGTGTAGAGAACAGAAGGGTAGAAGTGTAGAGAAGGGTAGAAGTGTAGGGAACAGAAGGGTAGAAGTGTAGAGAAGGGTAGAAGTGTAGGGAACAGAAGGGTAGAAGTGTAGAGAACAGAAGGGTAGAAGTGTAGGGAACAGAAGGGTAGAAGTGTAGAGAACAGAAGGGTAGAAGTGTAGAGAAGGGTAGAAGTGTAGAGAAGGGTAGAAGTGTAGAGAACAGAAGGGTAGAAGTGTAGAGAACAGAAGGGTAGAAGTGTAGAGAAGGGTAGAAGTGTAGGGAACAGAAGGGTAGAAGTGTAGAGAAGGGTAGAAGGGAACAGAAGGGAAGTGTAGAGAAGGGTAGAAGTGTAGAGAAGGGTAGAAGTGTAGAGAAGAAGGGTAGAAGTGTAGGGAACAGAAGGGAGAAGTGTAGAAGGGTAGAAGTGTAGAGAAGGGTAGAAGTGTAGAGAACAGAAGGGTAGAAGTGTAGGGAGAACAGAAGGGTAGAAGTGTAGAGAACAGAAGGGTAGAAGTGTAGAGAACAGAAGGGTAGAAGTGTAGAGAAGGGTAGAAGTGTAGGGAACAGAAGGGTAGAAGTGTAGAGAAGGGTAGAAGTGTAGAGAAGGGTAGAAGTGTAGAGAACAGAAGGGTAGAAGTGTAGAGAAGGGTAGAAGTGTAGAGAAGGGTAGAAGTGTAGGGAACAGAAGGGTAGAAGTGTAGAGAAGGGTAGAAGTGTAGAGAAGGGTAGAAGTGTAGAGAAGGGTAGAAGTGTAGAAAGGGTAGAAGTGTAGAGAAGGGTAGAAGTGTAGGGAACAGAAGGGTAGAAGTGTAGAGAAGGGTAGAAGTGTAGAGAAGGGTAGAAGTGTAGAGAAGGGTAGAAGTGTAGGGAACAGAAGGGTAGAAGTGTAGAGAACAGAAGGGTAGAAGTGTAGGGAACAGAAGGGTAGAAGTGTAGAGAAGGATAGAAGTGTAGAGAAGGGTAGAAGTGTAGGGAACAGAAGGGTAGAAGTGTAGAGAAGGGTAGAAGTGTAGGGAACAGAAGGGTAGAAGTGTAGAGAACAGAAGGGTAGAAGTGTAGGGAACAGAAGGGTAGAAGTGTAGGGAACAGAAGGGTAGAAGTGTAGAGAACAGAAGGGTAGAAGTGTAGGGAACAGAAGGGTAGAAGTGTAGGGAACAGAAGGGTAGAAGTGTAGAGAAGGGTAGAAGTGTAGAGAAGGGTAGAAGTGTAGGGAACAGAAGGGTAGAAGTGTAGGGAACAGAAGGGTAGACTTAGAGGGAAATGGGGAAAAAATGGTTGCTGTGCCACATTGGCAGTTGCAGATAGAAACGTATTGTATAGAGCTGACATTAGTCCTTAGTCTACGTGACATAGGCATATCAGTTATAATACTGTACAGTACATTACTCTATGAACGTTCTGTAACTTTGAACCCCACTGAACGAACATCATCGTTTTTTCGTAGACCTCTGTTAATTGTTACAGTCATGGGGTCCGTTGTACTGTAGCACAATTAAGTACAAAGAAACTTAACACTAAGCTTTAAACCGTGGGTTTAGATTCACTCTCGACTTGCTTATTTCACCTGACATCTCCCAATGCAAATACAGACAGTACAATTCAAGGAAAGAGAACGTCTCATCGTGATCTTTCAGAATAGATCACATCTCCGCACCCCTTCAATATGCGGGTTCAAGTCCTTTAGCTTCCGTTTCCACTTTAGTTGTGATTTGAGGAAACCCTATAGAGTCTCGCCTCCCCCAATGCCATGTGAGGCAGAGATACAATAGAAGTGTTGTTGTGGGAGTCCATAGGGTAACAGGGATTTGGGGTGGTGGTGGTTCAGTTTACAGGTGGTAACAGGGTGTTGGGGTGGGTGGTTGGGTTCACAGGCGGTAGGAGAGGTGGGGGGGTTCAACAACTGAGTGCAGCACAGTGTTACTGATGTTAACACGTACAAATAGGAGCCCACCAGAACAGCACAGAGAGAGAATAGCCCACCAGAACAGCACAGAGAGAGAATAGCCCACCAGAACAACAGCACAGAGAGAGAATAGTCCCACCAGAACAGCACAGAGAGAGAATAGCCCACCAGAACAGCACAGAGAGAGAATAGCCCACCAGAACAACAGCCCACAGAGCACAGAGAGAATAGCCCACCAGAACAGCACACCCCTTCAAGAGAGAGAATAGCCCACCAGAACAGCACAGCAGAACAGAGAGAGAATAGCCCACCAGAACAGCACAGAGAGAGAATAGCCCACCAGAACAACAGAGAGATAATAGCCCACCAGAACAGCACAGAGAGAGAATAGCCCACCAGAACAGCACAGAGAGAGAATAGCCCACCAGAACAGCACAGAGAGAGAATAGCCCACCAGAACAGCACAGAGAGAGAATAGCCCACCAGAACAGCACAGAGAATAGAGAACAGCACAGAGGGAGAGAATAGCCCACCAGAACAGCACAGAGACAGAATAGCCCACCAGAACAGCACAGAGAGAGAATAGCCCACCAGAACAGCACAGAACAGCACAGCAGAGAGAGAGAATAGCCCACCAGAACAGCACAGAGAGAGAATAGCCCACCAGAACAGCACAGAGAGAGAATAGCCCACCAGAACAGCACAGAGAGAGAATAGCCCACCAGAACAGCACAGAGAGAGAATAGCCCACCAGAACAGCACAGAGAGAGAATAGCCCACCAGAACAGCACAGAGAGAGAATAGCCCACCAGAACAGCACAGAGAGAGAATAGCCCACCAGAACAGCACAGAGAGAGAATAGCCCACCAGAACAGCACAGAGAGAGAATAGCCCACCAGAACAGCACAGAGAGAGAATAGCCCACCAGAACAGCACAGAGAGAGAGAGAGCCCACCAGAACAGCACAGAATAGCCCACCAGAACAGCACAGAGAACAGCACAGAGAGAGAATAGCCCACCAGAACAGCACAGAGAGAGAATAGCCCACCAGAACAGCACAGAGAGAGAATAGCCCACCAGAACAGCACAGAGAGAGAATAGCCCACCAGAACAGAACAGAGAGAGAATAGCCCACCAGAACAGCACAGAGAGAGAGAGAATAGCCCACCAGAACAGCACAGAGAGAGAATAGCCCACCAGAACAGCACAGAGAGAGAATAGCCCACCAGAACAGCACAGAGAGAGAATAGCCCACCAGAACAGCACAGAGAGAGAATAGCCCACCAGAACAGAACAGAGAGAGAATAGCCCACCAGAACAGCACAGAGAGAGAATAGCCCACCAGAACAGAACACAGAGAGAATAGCCCACCAGAACAGCACAGAGAGAGAATAGCCCCCAGAACAGCACAGAATAGCCCACAGAACAGCACAGAGAGAGAATAGCCCACCAGAACAGCACAGAGAGAGAATAGCCCACCAGAACAGAACAGAGAGAGAATAGCCCACCAGAACAGCACAGAGAGAGAATAGCCCACCAGAACAGCACAGAGAGAGAATAGCCCACCAGAACAGCACAGAGAGAGAATAGCCCACCAGAACAGCACAGAGAGAGAATAGCCCACCAGAACAGCACAGAGAGAGAATAGCCCACCAGAACAGCACAGCCCACAGAACAGAGAGAATAGCCCACCAGAACAGCACAGAGAGAGAATAGCCCACCAGAACAGCACAGAGAGAGAGAGAATAGCCAGAACAGAACAGCACAGAGAGAGAATAGCCCACCAGAACAGCACAGAGAGAGAATAGCCCACCAGAACAGCACAGAGAGAGAATAGCCCACCAGAACAGCACAGAGAGAGAATAGCCCACCAGAACAGCACAGAGAGAGAATAGCCCACCAGAACAGCACAGAGAGAGAATAGCCCACCAGAACAGCACAGAGAGAGAATAGAGAGAGAGAGAATAGCCAGAACAGCACAGAACAGAACACAGAGAGAGAATAGCCCACCAGAACAGCACAGAGAGAGAATAGCCCACCAGAACAGAACAGACAGAGAATAGCCCACCAGAACACAGAGAGAGAATAGCCCACCAGAACAGCACAGAGAGAGAATAGCCCACCAGAACAGCACAGAGAGAGAATAGCCCACCAGAACAGAACAGCACAGAGAGAGAATAGCCCACCAGAACAGCACAGAGAATAGCCCACAGAACAGAACAGCACAGAGAGAGAATAGCCCACCAGAACAGCACAGAGAGAATAGCCCACCAGAACAGAACAGCACAGAGAGAGAATAGCCCCCACAGAACAGAACAGAACAGCACAGAGAGAGAATAGCCCACCAGAACAGAACAGAATAGCCCACCAGAACAGAACAGAGAGAGAATAGCCCACCAGAACAGCACAGAGAGAGAATAGCCCACCAGAACACCACAGAGAGAGAATAGCCCACCAGAACAGCACAGAGAGAGAATAGCCCCAGAATAACACAGAGAGAGAATAGCCCACCAGAACAGCACAGAGAGAGAATAGCCCACCAGAACAGCACAGAGAGAGAATAGCCCACCAGAACAGCACAGAGAGAATAGCCCACCAGAACAGAACAGCACAGAGAGAGAATAGCCAGAACAGCACAGAGAGAGAATAGCCCACCAGAACAGCACAGAGAGAGAATAGCCCACCAGAACAGCACAGAGAGAGAATAGCCCACCAGAACAGAATAGCCCACAGAGAGAGAATAGCCCACCAGAACAGCACAGAGAGAATAGCCCACCAGAACAGAACAGCACAGAGAGAGAATAACAGAACAGCACAGAGAGAGAATAGCCCACCAGAACAGAACAGAGAATAGCCCACAGAACAGAGAGAATAGCCCACCAGAACAGAACAGAATAGCCCACAGAACAGCACAGAGAGAGAATAGCCCACCAGAACAGAACAGAGAGAGAATAGCCCACCAGAACAGAACAGAGAGAGAATAGCCCACCAGAACAGCACAGCACAGAGAGAATAGCCCACCAGAACAGAACACAGAGAGAGAATAGCCCACCAGAACAGCACAGAGAGAGAATAGCCCACCAGAACAGAACAGAGAGAGAGAATAGCCCACCAGAACAGACAGAGAGAGAATAGCCCACCAGAACAGAGAGAGAATAGCCCACCAGAACAGCACAGAGAGAGAATAGCCCACCAGAACAGAACAGAGAGAGAGAGAATAGCCCACCAGAACAGCACAGAGAGAGAATAGCCCACCAGAACAGAACAGAGAGAGAGAGAATAGCCCACCAGAACAGCACAGAGAGAGAATAGCCCACCAGAACAGAACAGCACAGAGAGAGAATAGCCCACCAGAACAGAACAGAGAGAGAATAGCCCACCAGAACAGAACAGCACAGAGAGAGAATAGCCCACCAGAACAGAACAGAGAGAGAATAGCCCACCAGAACAGAACAGAGAGAGAATAGCCCACCAGAACAGAACAGCACAGAGAGAGAATAGCCCACCAGAACAGCACAGAGAGAGAATAGCCCACCAGAACAGCACAGAGAGAGAATAGCCCACCAGAACAGCACAGAACAGAACAGAGAGAGAATAGCCCACCAGAACAGAACACACAGAGAGAAGAATAGCCCACCACCAGAACAGCACAGAGAGAGAATAGCCCACCAGAACAGAACAGAGAGAGAATAGCCCACCAGAACAACAGAACAGAGAGAGAATAGCCCACCAGAACAGCACAGAGAGAGAATAGCCCACCAGAACAACACAGAGAGAGAATAGCCCACCAGAACAGCACAGAGAGAGAATAGCCCACCAGAACAGAACAGAGAGAGAATAGCCCACCAGAACAGAACAGCACAGAGAGAGAATAGCCCACCAGAACAGCACAGAGAGAGAA
Organism: Oncorhynchus gorbuscha; assembly: GCF_021184085.1. Lineage (NCBI taxonomy): Eukaryota > Metazoa > Chordata > Actinopteri > Salmoniformes > Salmonidae > Oncorhynchus > Oncorhynchus gorbuscha. The sequence continues at coordinate 12,550,473 of NC_060178.1, forward strand.
TAGCCCACCAGAACAGAACAGAGAGAGAATAGCCCACCAGAACAGCACAGAGAGAGAATAGCCCACCAGAACAGCACAGAGAGAGAATAGCCCACCAGAACAGCACAGAGAGAGAATAGCCCACCAGAACAGCACAGAGAGAGAATAGCCCACCAGAACAGCACAGAGAGAGAATAGCCCACCAGAACAGCACAGCACAGAGAGAGAATAGCCCACCAGAACAGCACAGAGAGAGAATAGCCCACCAGAACAGAACCGAGAGAGAATAGCCCACCAGAACAGAACAGAACAGAAGAGAGAATATAGCCCACCAGAACAGCACAGAGAGAGAATAGCCCACCAGAACAGCACAGCAGAGAGAGAATAGCCCACCAGAACAGCACAGAGAGAGAATAGCCCAGAACCAGAACAGAACAGAGAGAGAATAGCCCACCAGAACAGAACAGAGAGAGAATAGCCCACCAGAACAGCACAGAGAGAGAATAGCCCACCAGAACAGCACAGAGAGAGAATAGCCCACCAGAACAGCACAGCACAGAGAGAGAATAGCCCACCAGAACAGCACAGAGAGAGAATAGCCCACCAGAACAGCACAGCACAGAGAGAGAATAGCCCACCAGAACAGCACAGAGAGAGAGAATAGCCCACCAGAACAGCACAGCACAGAGAGAGAATAGCCCACCAGAACAGCACAGCACAGAGAGAGAATAGCCCACCAGAACAGCACAGCACAGAGAGAGAATAGCCCACCAGAACAGCACAGAGAGAGAGAGAATAGCCCACCAGAACAGCACAGAGAGAGAATAGCCCACCAGAACAGCACACAGAGAGAGAATAGCCCACCAGAACAGCACAGAGAGAGAATAGCCCACCAGAACAGCACAGAGAGAGAATAGCCCACCAGAACAGCACAGAGAGAGAGAGAATAGCCCACCAGAACACACACAGAGAGAGAATAGCCCACCAGAACAGCACAGAGAGAGAATAGCCCACCAGAACAGCACAGCACAGAGAGAGAATAGCCCACCAGAACAGCACACAGAGAGAGAATAGCCCACCAGAACACAACACAGAGAGAGAATAGCCCACCAGAACAGCACAACACAGAGAGAGAATAGCCCACCAGAACAGCACAACACAGAGAGAGAATAGCCCACCAGAACAGCACAGCACAGAGAGAGAATAGCCCACCAGAACAGCACAACACAGAGAGAGAATAGCCCACCAGAACACCACAGAGAGAGAATAGCCCACCAGAACAGCACAGCACAGAGAGAGAATAGCCCACCAGAACAGCACAACACAGAGAGAGAATAGCCCACCAGAACAGCACAACACAGAGAGAGAATAGCCCACCAGAACAGCACAGAGAGAGAATAGCCCACCAGAACAGCACAGAGAGAGAATAGCCCACCAGAACAGCACAGAGAGAGAATAGCCCACCAGAACAGCACAGAGAGAGAATAGCCCACCAGAACAGCACAGAACAGAGAGAGAATAGCCCACCAGAACAGCACAGAGAGAGAATAGCCCACCAGAACAGCACAGCACAGAGAGAGAATAGCCCACCAGAACAGCACAGAGAGAGAATAGCCCACCAGAACAGAACCGAGAGAGAATAGCCCACCAGAACAGAACAGAGAGAGAATAGCCCACCAGAACAGAACGGAGAGAGAATAGCCCACCAGAACAGCACAGAGAGAGAATAGCCCACCAGAACAGAACGGAGAGAGAATAGCCCACCAGAACAGCACAGAGAGAGAATAGCCCACCAGAACAGCACAGCACAGAGAGAGAATAGCCCACCAGAACAGCACAGAGAGAGAATAGCCCACCAGAACAGCACAGAGAGAGAGAGAATAGCCCACCAGAACAGCACAGCACAGAGAGAGAATAGCCCACCAGAACAGCACAGCACAGAGAGAGAATAGCCCACCAGAACAGCACAGAGAGAGAGAGAATAGCCCACCAGAACAGCACAGAGAGAGAATAGCCAACCAGAACACCACAGAGAGAGAATAGCCCACCAGAACAGCACAGAGAGAGAATAGCCCACCAGAACACCACAGAGAGAGAATAGCCCACCAGAACAGCACAGAGAGAGAATAGCCCACCAGAACACCACAGAGAGAGAATAGCCCACCAGAACAGCACAGAGAGAGAGAGAATAGCCCACCAGAACAGCACAGAGAGAGAGAGAATAGCCCACCAGAACAGCACAGAGAGAGAATAGCCCAGCAGAACACCACAGAGAGAGAATAGCCCACCAGAACAGCACAGAGAGAGAGAGAATAGCCCACCAGAACACCACAGAGAGAGAATAGCCCACCAGAACAGCATAGCACACAGAGAGAGAATAGCCCACCAGAACAGCACAGCACAGAGAGAGAATAGCCCACCAGAACACCACAGAGAGAGAATAGCCCACCAGAACAGCATAGCACACAGAGAGAGAATAGCCCACCAGAACAGCACAACACAGAGAGAGAATAGCCCACCAGAACAGCACAGAGAGAGAATAGCCCACCAGAATAGCACAGAGAGGGAATAGCCCACCAGAACAGCACAGAGAGAGAATAGCCCACCAGAACAGCACAGAGAGAGAATAGCCCACCAGAACACCACAGAGAGAGAATAGCCCACCAGAACAGCACAGAGAGAGAATAGCCCACCAGAACACCACAGAGAGAGAATAGCCCACCAGAACACCACAGAGAGAGAATAGCCCACCAGAACAGCATAGCACACAGAGAGAGAATAGCCCACCAGAACAGCACAGCACAGAGAGAGAATAGCCCACCAGAACACCACAGAGAGAGAATAGCCCACCAGAACAGCATAGCACACAGAGAGAGAATAGCCCACCAGAACAGAACAGAGAGAATAGCCCACCAGAACAGAACAGAGAGAATAGCCCACCAGAACAGAACAGAGAGAGAATAGCCCACCAGAACAGAACAGAGAGAATAGCCCCCAGAACAGAACAGAGAGAATAGCCCACCAGAACAGAACAGAGAGAATAGCCCACCAGAACAGAACAGAGAGAGAATAGCCCACCAGAACAGAACAGAGAGAATAGACCCCAGAACAGAACAGAGAGAATAGCCCACCAGAACAGAACAGAGAGAATAGACCCCAGAACAGAACAGAGAGAGAATAGCCCACCAGAACAGAACAGAGAGAATAGCCCACCAGAACAGACACAGAGAGAATAGACCCCAGAACAGAACAGAGAGAGAATAGCCCACCAGAACAGAACAGAGAGAATAGACCCCAGAACAGAACAGAGAGAATAGCCCACCAGAACAGAACAGAGAGAATAGCCCACCAGAACAGAACAGAGAGAATAGACCCCAGAACAGAACAGAGAGAATAGCCCACCAGAACAGAACAGAGAGAATAGCCCCCAGAACAGAACAGAGAGAATAGACCCCAGAACAGAACAGAGAGAATAGCCCACCAGAACAGAACAGAGAGAATAGACCCCAGAACAGAACAGAGAGAATAGACCCCAGAACAGAACAGCACACAAGCAGCTGGCTTGTTCTGTAATCTGTAAGTGGATCATCAAACCCTCTCACAGCTACTGTCACAGTCTCCTGCTTTGAAAACTACATTTGAACCACTTACATTGTGTATTTTACACCACACACTGGGGCCTGCTACTCTTTTACATCAAGGCTACAAAATGTATTCGGTAAATAAACATTAACATTTGTTTGAAAAGAGAAAAACATGTTTGGTGTATTTGAGGGAGTTGTGATCTAGTCTAGCTGGTACTGCAGGGAGGTGTGTTCATGTGTGTGGACTGAAGGGGATATGGAAGAGAACCATATACAGTAGCCTATTCCATACAAGCCATGGAATAGGCTACTGGGCATCCCATGTGGCTTGATGTAATTAAGGCCCTCATTTCAGCAGAGATCCCTATTCATGACAGGGGAAGACAGGGAACCAGACCACAAACCACCAAACAGAGAGGTGAAGGAGGCTGGGGGATGTTCAGTCACACTTGTAAAATACACACACTCAAATGTACACACACACACACACACACACACACACACACACACACACACACACACACACACACACACACACACACACACACACACACACACACACACACACACACACACACACACACACACACACACACACACACACACAATCACTCAAGCAGCCAGTCCTATAGGGAAGGGCAAACAGACTGGCAATGACAGGCCTCAATTCAAATAGTCAGTTTAATTAGCCTCTAGGCTTAACCCTATTCTCATCTGTACCATGTTGACCACTGTACCTCTACCCACAGTACCACTACTATCACCTCCCTGCACCCAGTAAAGGCCGACACACACAGACGCACATGTACACACAAGCACGTTAACATACGAGCGCACACACAAAAGTCCCTTACCGATTAGAATGGGATATGTCACATACTGTGGGTTCCACAAAGGCAGAGTGTGACTATATCATGACATTTAAACAAATCACCTCAGAAAGGTAGGCTAACTGCGAAAGTTGGTCCCCTCCAAAATGACTCCAGCATCCAAAAAGTGCACTGTGCCCTCGTGCCATTAGATGAATGGAAAGAGACAACTGTTACAACACACCAAGAAGTTTTGGCGATTGTCATTGGGTCTACAAATCAAATCAAACATTATTTGTCACATGCGCCGTGTACAACAAGTGTAGACCTTACCGTGAAATACTGAATACAACAAGTGTAGACCATACCGTGAAATACTGAATAAAACAAGTGTAGACCTTACCGTGAAATACTGAATACAACAAGTGTAGACCTTACCGTGAAATACTGAATACAACAAGTGTAGACCTTACCGTGAAATACTGAATACAACAAGTGTAGACCTTACCGTGAAATACTGAATACAACAAGTGTAGACCTTACCGTGAAATACTGAATACAACAAGTGTAGACCTTACCGTGAAATACTGAATACAACAAGTGTAGACCAAGTGTAGACCTTACCGTGAAATACTGAATACTGAATACAACAAGTGAAATACTGAATACAACAAGTGTAGACCTTACCGTGAAATACTGAATACAAAATACGTGAAATACTGAATACAACTGAAATACAAGCCCTTACAAAATTAATCAACAGTGCAGTTCAAGAAGAGTTAAGAAAATATTTACCAAATAAACTAAAGTAAAAAATGATAAAAAGTAACACAATAAAAGAACAATAACGAGGCTTTATACAGGGGGTACCGGTACGAAGTCAATGTGTGGGGGTGCAGATTAGAGGTCATTTGTACATGTAGGTAGGGATGAAATGACAATGCATAGATAATTAACAGCGAGTAGCAGCAGTGTACAAAACAAATGGAGGAGGGGGGGGGGGGGGGTCAATGTAAATAGTCCGGTGGCCTTTTGATTAGTTGTTCAGCATTCTTATGGCTTGGGGTTAGAAGCTTTTAAGGAGCCTTCTGTTCCAAGACTTGGTGCTCCGGTGCCACTTGCCGTGCGATAGCAGAGAAAACAGTCTATGACTTGGGTGACTGGAGTCTCTGACAATTTTATGGGCTTGTCTCTGACACCGCCTATTATATAGGTCCTGGATGGCAGGAAGCTTGGCCCCAGTGATCTACTGGGTCCTATGCACTATCCTCTGCATCGCCTTACGGTCAGATGCCGAGCAGTTGCCATACCAGGTGGTGATGCAACCCGTCAAGATGTTCTCGATGATGCAGCTGTAGAACTTTTTGAGGATCTGGGGACCCATGCCAAATATTTTCAGTCTCCTGAGGGGGAAAAGATGTTGTTGTGACCTCTTCACGGCTGTCTTGGTGTATTTGGACCATGATAGATCGTTGGTGATGTGGACACCAAGGAACTTGAAACTCTCGACCCGCTCCACTCTTGAAACCTAAAATAATTGATGAGTCTTGCTGACAAAATGATTTTTTTGTTGTAGAAAGTAACGTTGGGACACCTAAATGAAAAAGGGGGTGAGATACGGGACGGTCCCGGGATGACAAGTGCAGACAGATGGATGGATGTTTTATTAAACCATGACACAGAGGAGGGGGTGCTCGTTTCATTTGAAATCAGCTTTTATTTTAACATTTACCACTGTAGAAGTACAAATTGCATTTAAAAAGAGAGAATAGTTAAATAGCATTATTTAGAGACCACCACTAAGTTTGACTTTGTTGCATTTAGGGGGGACTCATGTCTCTAATTTGCACTCTGCACAAAGGACTATTGTACACTGACACATACCCCCTGGATTACCCATCCCCCTTACGGTTAGGCTGTGTCACAAATAGCGCCATATTTTCAATATTGTGCACTACTTTTGAACCAGAGGCCTATGGACCTTGGTCAAAAGTAGTGCACTACATAGGGAATAGGGTGCCATTTGAGATTACAGACTCAGCGTGTAACCGACATTAGCTGCTACACTCATAATGTACTTTAAAGGAATCCTTAGCACCTAAACGGGGATTTGGTTAGACGGAATGCTAAATTACTCAAATGTGAATGTAAAATGCAGAAGCACGCCTCTTTTAAGAGAGGTATTTCCAGTTACACTGAAAAACACAAAGTGCCTTCTGAAAGTATTCACACACCCTGATATTTTCAAGATTGTGTTGTTTTACAAAGTGGGATTAAAATGGATTAAATTGTCATTTTTGTTGTTGTTAACGTCTGCACAAAATACTCTGGAATGTCAAAAGTGGAAGAACAATGATAACACTCATATATCTAGATTAGATAAGTATTCAAACCCCTGAGTCAATATATGCTAAAATAACCTTTGGCAGCGATGACAACCGTGAGTCTTTCTGGTCCAGTTCTGAATTGTGCAACAGTTGCCCATTGTTCTTTTCAGAATTCTTCAAGCTCTGTCAAATTGGTTGTTGATCAAAGCTAGACAACCATTTTTAGGTCTTGACATAAATTTTCAAGCAGATTTAAGTCAAAACTAACTCGGTCACTCAGGAACATTGACTGTCTTCCTGTCAAGCAACTCCAGTGCAGATTTGTCCTTGTGTTAAAGGTTATTGTTCTGCTGAAAGGTGAATTTAACTCCCAGTGTCTGGTGCAAAGCAGCCTGAACCAGGTTTGCCTGTGCTTAGCTCCATTCAGTTCATTTTTTATCCTAAAAAACGTCCAAGTCCTTAACGATTACAAGCATACCTATAACATGATGCAGCCACCACTATGCTTGAAAATAATGGAGAGTGATACTCAGTAATGTGTTGTATTGGATTTGTCCCAAACATAACACTTTATATTCAGGACAAAAAGTGAATTGCTTTGCCATATTTTTGTAGTATTACTTTAGTGCCTTGTTGCAAACATGATGCATGTTTTGTAATATGTGTATTTACTACAGGCTTCCTTCTTCTCCCTCTGTCAATTATGTTAGTATTGTAAAGTAACTACAATGTTGTTGATCCATCCTCCCTTTTCTCCTATCACAGCCATTAAACTCTGGAAAACCTCCCTGGTCTTTGTGGTTGAATCTGTGTTTGAAATTCACCTTACAGATAATTGTATGTGTGGGGTATAGAGGTGAGGTAGTCATTCAAAAATAATATTAAACCCTATTATTGCACACAGAGTCCATGCAATTTATTATGTGACTTGTTAAATGAGATTGGGTATGTCATTTATGGCAGAAATTGAAAATACGGGGCCAATCCTTAAGCAAATTGTTTAGTCCTGAACGTATTTAGGCTTACCATAACAAAATAGTTGATTAATTATTGACAAGCTGCATTTCAGCTGCAGATTTTTATTAATATGTAAAATGTTATGGGTTATTATGGGTTATTATGGGTTATTATGGGTTATTATGGGGTTATTATGGGTTATTGTGTGGTATTGTGGTTTATTATGGGTTATTATGTGGTATTGTGGGTTATTATGGATTATTATGGGTTATTATGGGTTATCATGTGGGTTATTATGTGGGTTATTATGGGTTATTATGGGTTATTATGGGTTATTGTGTGTAGGCCAGTGACAAAACATCTGAAACGTAATCTATTTTAAATTCAGGCTGTAACACAACACAATGTGGAAAAAGTTAAGGGGTGTGAATACTTTCTGAAGGCACTGTATGCCAAATGGCACCCTATTCCCTGTATAGTACACTACTTTGATGAGGGTGGAATACAGCTCTGGTCAAAAGTAGTGCACTAGATAGGGAATAGGGTGCCATTTGGGACGTAACCTTGGACTGCAGGCAGGGCTAGCCTTGGCTAAACTAGCTGTGGATGTATGAGAGGTTGCTGGACAACACAAGCAAAACCATGGCAAGGGCTAGTGCTAGTCTTATACCACTAGTGGTGCACTACTGTATTTAGCCTACTCTGCACTTCACTCTCTTCTGTGTGTTTTGACGGTTAAGATACACTATTTCTCCACAACTACATGTCAAAATGAATAAATCATTTAGCCTCTAGCCAAAAACTATCTGGTGTGAATCTGTTGTGTTCCATGTCAACAGTCAAGCCAGTTGTTGGGAGATGCCGTGTAAAGGTTCTGTCCAAAACAGCGGTGAACATTGCCAATGAGAGCCCATACTACCATTGCATGTGTGTGACTGTGTCAGTCAGAATTTTAGCAAAACATGAGAGATCTGTCTTGCTATATCGCTACATCTGAGAGATGCATGTGTCAACCCCCATAACTCTGCATGTCATCAACTAAAGGCTGCAACAAACCCCCGTTCTCATGTCTGAAACTGACAGGCTTTGAAGGGACTTGAACCCGCATTGCGTGAAAGAATTTAGTTATTTTTATAGAACAATTATTTTCTACGTATTTTTTTAAAACTGAAATATAGTTTATTCAAATCATTTATAGTGATAAGACTAACCCAAGACAAACTAGGACTCGTTCCTGTGTTACTAAAATAATTTATTGTACTATAAGGAGTGACTATACTTTTAATCAGCAGCTGAGCTGCTACAGAGCCACACTGGGGTCAGAAAGGTTTTTAATTCACTACAGTAAGTCAGACAGGCAGGGTATAAGCGTAGATAGAAAGATCAAGTGCTTGCCAGGCGCCAGAGCTGCTCTGGGCACATTAGATGGCTGACAAAATTGGCACAGGGGCACTGTGCCGATGCCAGGGCCACTGGAGGCTGTGGCTATACTATTCGTAGTAATCAGCAACGACACAAGATGAGGGTTTAATGACAGTTCAAACTTGTTCAGACTTGGGCCCTGGTCAAAAATAGTGCACTATATAGGAAATAGGGTACAATTTGAGATGCAGCCATTGATATGTGTTCACCTGGTGACAGTGTCCTCACGCAAAAGGCTCAGTCATACGGGCAGGCTAGAGGAATGCAAATCCATGCGGATTGAAGCGCTGTGGAAACTCTCTTGACTGGAATTTGATGTGTGCAGTAGGTTTGTCAGTTTGTTTTCACGTTAAGTACATTTCTTTCCTCTGTTTCTCTCATGTCATTTATTTCTCTTTCTTCCTTTCCTTATCCTCCAGCCAATCCACTTTTACATAAGTTCCATGCATTCTTCTCCCATTCAGCGTGGGACATTTGTACATTCCAAACCCCCTTTCCCACCTGTTGTTCAACAATGTAGTTTTTGTCAATGTTAAGATCAATTTGATAGTTGTGTGTCTCTTGTGCTTTTTAGAATGCTGGCATTTCCAACATAAATAAAGACTTGGGAATATTTATGCTAGGTATATCGTTCACCGAGTTCTGTGGATAAAAATAATTCACTTCCAAAAAAACATAAACCAAATGTACAAATCGGATAAATGGACACAGTTTCCTCAGTCCAACACGGGCTAATAGAGCTTTTACAGCTGAAGTGGCTAGTCTGTGAAGACCACTGCCTCATCTCTACGAGGGAAGGCCATTTCCATTCATTAGAACTGACACAGGCACTTAAGGCACTCTGAGAAGCTGATGACTAACAGTGAGCTGAGAGGGGGGTAGAAGCTGATGACTAACAGTAAGCTGAGAGGGGGTAGAAGCTGATGATTAACAGTGAGCTGAGAGGAGGTAGAAGCTGACGACTAACAGTGAGCTGAACAGTGAGCTGATGACTAACAGTGAGCTGAGGGGGTAGAAGCTGATGACTAACAGTGAGCTGAGAGGGGGTAGAAGCTGATGACTAACAGTGAGCTGAGAGGGGGTAGAAGCTGATGACTAACAGTGAGCTGAGAGGAGGTAGAAGCTGATGACTAACAGTGAGCTGAGAGGGGGTTAGAAGCTGATGACTAACAGTGAGCTGAGAGGAGGTAGAAGCTGATGACTAACAGTGAGCTGAGAGGGGGTAGAAGCTGATGACTAACAGTGAGCTGAGAGGAGGTAGAAGCTGATGACTAACAGTGAGCTGAGAGGAGGTAGAAGCTGATGACTAACAGTGAGCTGAGAGGGGGTAGAAGCTGATGACTAACAGTGAGCTGAGAGGGGGTGAGACTAACAGTGAGCTGATGACTAACAGTGAGCTGAGAGGGGGTAGAAGCTGATGACTAACAGTGAGCTGAGAGGGGGTAGAAGCTGATGACTAACAGTGAGCTGAGAGCTGGGGGTAGAAGCTGATGACTAACAGTGAGCTGAGAGGGGGTAGAAGCTGATGACTAACAGTGAGCTGAGGGGGTAGAAGCTGATGACTAACAGTGAGCTGATGACTAACAGTGAGCTGAGAGGGGGGTAGAAGCTGATGACTAACAGTGAGCTGAGAACAGACTAACAGTGAAGACTAACAGTGAGCTGAGAGGGGGTAGAAGCTGATGAGTGAGCTGAGGGGTAGAAGCTGATGACTAACAGTGAGCTGAGAGGGGGGGTGATGAAGCTGAGAGGGGGTAGAATGACTAACAGTGAGCTGAGAGCTGAGGGGGTAGAAGCTGATGACTAACTGAGCTGAGAGGAGGTAGAAGCTGATGACTAACAGTGAGCTGAGAGGAGGTAGAAGCTGATGACTAACAGTGAGCTGAGAGGGGGTAGAAGCTGATGACTAACAGTGAGCTGAGAGGGGGTAGAAGCTGATGACTAACAGTGAGCTGAGAGGAGGTAGAAGCTGATGACTAACAGTGAGCTGAGAGGGGGGTAGAAGCTGATGACTAACTGAGCTGAGAGGAGGTAGAAGTTGATGACTAACAGTGAGCTGAGAGGAGGTAGAAGCTGATGACTAACAGTGAGCTGAGAGGGGGGTAGAAGCTGACGACTAACAGTGAGCTGAGAGGGGGGTAGAAGCTGATGACTAACTGAGCTGAGAGGAGGTAGAAGTTGATGACTAACAGTAAGCTGAGAGGGGGTAGAAGCTGATGATTAACAGTGAGCTGAGTGAGAGAGGGGTAGAAAGACTAACAGTGAGCTGAGAGGGGGTGATGACTAACAGTGAGCTGAGAGGGGGTAGAAGCTGATGATTAACAGTGAGCTGAGAGGAGGTAGAAGCTGATGACTAACAGTGAGCTGAGAGGGGGTAGAAGCTGATGACTAACAGTGAGCTGAGAGGAGGTAGAAGCTGATGACTAACAGTGAGCTGAGAGGGGGGTAGAAGCTGATGACTAACAGTGAGCTGAGAGGGGGTAGAAGCTGATGACTAACAGTGAGCTGAGAGGGGGTAGAAGCTGATGACTAACAGTGAGCTGAGAGGGGGTAGAAGCTGATGACTAACAGTGAGCTGAGAGGGGGTAGAAGCTGATGGCTAACAGTGAGCTGAGAGTGAGGGTAGAAGCTGAGGACTAACAGTGAGCTGAGGGGGGTAGAAGCTGATGACTAACAGTGAGCTGAGAGGGGGTAGAAGCTGATGACTAACAGTAAGCTGAGAGGGGGTAGAAGCTGATGACTAACAGTGAGCTGAGAGGGGGTAGAAGCTGATGACTAACAGTGAGCTGAGAGGGGGTATAAGCTGATGACTAACAGTGAGCTGAGAGGGGGTAGAAGCTGATGACTAACAGTGAGCTGAGAGGGGGGTAGAAGCTGACGGCTAACAGTGAGCTGAGAGGGGGTAGAAGCTGATGACTAACAGTGAGCTGGGGGGGGGGGTAGAAGCTGACGGCTAACAGTGAGCTGAGCTATAGAGACTTTAACCCCTCTGGCTACAGATTGCAATGGGGTCAGGTCAGTTAAGCCAAGTGAGCACTTCGTGGCTAATAGGGTTTATTCCATTTGATCATAGCAAATCCCACCTCAGGAAGTCACCCTTGATGAGCCATTTTTAACAGGAAGAGGAGGCTATAAAGAGAATAGGGTGCCATTTGGGATGCGGCGGAGATGGACAGGGCAGGCTTGGAGGGAGGAGGGTGGATTTTATTGTCAAAGACATAACTGACTATTTCTGCTCACCCACAAGTCCACAGTTCTCATACAACTCACCTCATGTCCTGTACCCACAGCAACAGTCCTGTACCCACAGTGACCCTCTCACTACAACACACCTCATGTCCTGTACCCACAGTGACCCTCTCACTACAACACACCTCATGTCCTGTACCCACAGTGACCCTCTCACTACAACACACCTCATGTCCTGTACCCACAGTGACCCTCTCATTACAACACACCTCATGTCCTGTACCTCCAGTGACCCTCTCACTACAACACACCTCATGTCCTGTACCCACAGTGACCCTCTCACTACAACACACCTCATGTCCTGTACCCACAGTGACCCTCTCACTACAACACACCTCATGTCCTGTACCCACAGTCACTACAACACACCTCATGTCCTGTCCTGTATGTCCTGTACCTACAGTGACCCTCTAACTCTAATACACCTCATGTCCTGTTCACACAGTGACCATCTAACTCACCTCATGTCCTGTACCCACAGTGACCCTCTCACTACAACACACCTCATGTCCTGTACCCACAGTGACCCTCTCACTACAACACACCTCATGTCCTGTACCTACAGTGACCTTCTAACTCTAATACACCTCATGTCCTGTTCACACAGTGACCACCTAACTCACCTCATGTCCTGTACCCACAGTGAGCCTCTAACAACAACACACCTCATGACCTGTACCCAGAGTGACCTGTACCTACAGTGACCTGCCAACTCTATGGGGTGGCAGGTAGCCTAGCGGTTAGTGCGCTGGGCCAGTTACCGAAATTATGTTAGTTTGAATCCCCGAAATGACTCAGTGAAAAATCTGTCAATCTGCCCTTAAGCAAGGCGCTTAACACTAATTGCTCCAGGATCGCTGCCAATAATGGCCCAGACCCTACTCTCCAAGGGAGTGGGATATTTCCATTTCACAGCACACACTTGTCCAGGTTACACAAATAAAAGCACCCCCTATTTGACCTCTGACACGCAGCAGTGAGCTGACAAACAGCAGCTCACTAGACACACCACTAACCCACTCTAGGCAGTCTGTAAAAGCAGTGCACACCACTAACCCACTCTAGGCAGTCTGTAAAAGCAGTGCACACCACTAACCCACTCTAGGCAGTCTGTAAAAGCAGTGCACACCACTAACCCACTCTAGGCAGTCTGTAAAAACAGTGCACACCACTAACCCACTCTAGGCAGTCTGTAAAAGCAGTGCACACCACTAACCCACTCTAGGCAGTCTGTAAAAGCAGTGCACCCACCATAAAGTAATAAAGTCATTGGTTCAGCACTAGGGGAGTGAGGGGTAAGTTCGGCATCACTCCGTCAAGGGAAATATAGTATTCTTTCTAACAAAGATATCTACATATATTTCGGGATGTTGTGTATCCCTGGAAATAATCAGAATATATAGTTTGTGCAACTTATGGGGAAAGTTGAGCCGCGGTACAGGGTAAGTTAAGGGACAGGGTAAGTTAAGGGACAGGGTAAGTTAAGGGACAGGGTAAGTTAAGGGACAGGGTAAGGTAAGTTAAGGGACAGGGTAAGTTAAGGGACAGGGTAAGGTAAGTGAAGGGACAGGGTAAGTTAAGGGACAGGGTAAGGTAAGTTAAGGGACAGGGTAAGGTAAGTTAAGGGACAGGGTAAGTTAAGGGACAGGGTAAGTTAAGGGACAGGGTAAGTTAAGGGACAGGGTAAGTTAAGGGACAGGGTAAGGTAAGTTAAGGGACAGGGTAAGTTAAGGGACCGGGTAAGTTAAGGGACAGGGTAAGGTAAGTTAAGGGACAGGGTAAGGTAAGTTAAGGGACAGGGTAAGGTAAGTTAAGGGACAGGGTAAGGTAAGTTAAGGGACAGGGTAAGTTAAGGGACAGGGTAAGTTAAGGGACAGGGTAAGGTAAGTTAAGGGACAGGGTAAGTTAAGGGACAGGGTAAGTTAAGGGACAGGGTAAGGTAAGTTAAGGGACAGGGTAAGTTAAGGGACAGGGTAAGTTATGGGACAGGGTAAGTTAAGGGACAGGGTAAGTTAAGGGACAGGGTAAGTTAAGCCGCCTACAAATTTCTGTACTGAATTAAATATTACCACTAACTTTTTAAAACCATGTCTATCTTTATTTCCCAAACACAATTCAGCACAATCATAACCGCCTGCTTGTCTTTTAAGCATTTTTTTTAACACAGGCTTATTAAGACCTAACAAACACTTTGTACTTTTTAAAAAACATTTTGAACGTAGACCCTGTTGTTACCTCATATCCCAGTGATAATGCCTGGGAAGAAAACACTTACATTGGCTCAACTTACCCCATGGTCATTAGCCTAGTTTACCCCAAACAAAGAAAAGATGATGGGCTAAAAATGACCCAATTTGGGTTATTCGGTAACGCAGCGCTGGTTAAATAGTGGGTTGTTTTGACCTAGTCAGTTGGGTTGCATGAATTACCCAAAATCCTGTTTTGTTGGGATTACCCCAACATGGGTTAATTTAACACTCAGTTGGGTATTCTTTTACTCTCATAATGGGTTGACCGAGCAGCTGGGTCTTTTTTAACATAAACATTAAGGTTATAGATCTTATTGGCCAACTGTGAGAGTAAATGTCATTCATGTTCTTCATGTCAAGTTTACAGCAAATTCAAATTTCAGATTTATTTTTTTACACATTCTTCTACAATATTAAGATGATTTATTGCATATTATAATAAGGTATACCATGTTATTGCCTAATAATGTATACCACCTTATTATATCCCAACAATGTGATAAGCATAGGCTTTTAGAAAACTCATACACTTCTGTAAGCATCGTCAAAGTTACAAAAATTAAATGTTCAACCTTAATATGTGATAACTATGAAACAAAACAGATGAACATGAATGGCATTTACTCTCATGGGTGGCTAAAAATAATTATCTGAGAGCCACACCCCTACAAAACTACATCTCCAGTCTTCTGATCTGACCTACTGGATCATATCTCAATACCCCAGCTCCAAAAACCCAACACCCAGCATCCATAACCCAACACCCAGCATCCATAACCCAACACCCAGCATCCATAACCCAACACCCAGCATCCATAACCCAACACCCAGCATCCATAACCCAACACCCAGCATCCATAACCCAACACCTAGCACCAAAAACCCAACACCCAGCATCCATAACCCAACACCCAGCATCCATAACCCAACACCTAGCACCAAAAACCCAGCATCCATAACCCAACACCCAGCATCCATAACCCAACACCCAGCATCCATAACCCAACACCCAGCATCCATAACCCAACACCTAGCACCAAAAACCCAACACCCAGCATCCATAACCCAACACCCAGCATCCATAACCCAACACCCAGCATCCATAACCCAACACCTAGCACCAAAAACCCAACACCCAGCATCCATAACCCAACACCCAGCATCCATAACCCAACACCCAGCATCCATAACCCAACACCTAGCACCAAAAACCCAACACCCAGCATCCATAACCCAACACCCAGCATCCATAACCCAACACCCAGCATCCATAACCCAACACCCAGCATCCATAACCCAACACCTAGCACCAAAAACCCAAAACTCAGCATCCATAACCCAACACCCAGCATCCATAACCCAATACCCAGCATCCATAACCCAACACCTAGCACCAAAAACTCAACACCCAGCATCCATAACCCAACACCCAGCATCCATAACCCAACACCCAGCATCCATAACCCAACACCTAGCACTAAAAACCCAACACCCAGCATCCATAACCCAACACCCAGCATCCATAACCCAACACCCAGCACCAAAACCCCAACACCCAGCATCCATAACCCAATACCCAGCATCCATAACCCAACACCCAGCATCCATAACCCAATACCCAGCATCCATAACCCAACACCCAGCATCCATAACCCAACACCCAGCATCCAATACCCAACACCCAGCACCAAAAACTCAACACCCAGCATCCATAACCCAACACCCAGCACCAAAAACCCAATACCCAGCATCCATAACCCAACACCTAGCATCCATAACCCAACACCCAGCATCCATAACCCAACACCTAGCACCAAAAACCCAACACCCAGCATCCAAAACCCAGCATCCATAACCCAACACCCAGCATCCATAACCCAACACCCAGCACCAAAAACCCAACACCCAGCATCCATAACCCAACACCCAGCATCCATAACCCAACACCCAGCATCCATAACCCAACACCTAGCACTAAAAACCCAACACCCAGCATCCATAACCCAACACCCAGCATCCATAACCCAACACCCAGCACCAAAAACCCAACACCCAGCATCCATAACCCAATACCCAGCATCCATAACCCAACACCCAGCATCCATAACCCAATACCCAGCATCCATAACCCAACACCCAGCATCCATAACCCAACACCCAGCATCCAATACCCAACACCCAGCACCAAAAACTCAACACCCAGCATCCATAACCCAACACCCAGCACCAAAAACCCAATACCCAGCATCCATAACCCAACACCCAGCATCCATAACCCAACACCCAGCATCCATAACCCAACACCTAGCACCAAAAACCCAACACCCAGCATCCAAAACCCAACACCCAGCATCCATAACCCAACACCCAGCATCCCTAACCCAACTGTTTTTAAAGAAAACAACCCAGCTAAGTGACCCACCGCAACCCAGCAATTGAGTCAACCAAACAAGCCCACATTTGTTTTAGTGCAAGGCAAACATTTTGACCTGGTCAGCCCACACAGCTACAAGTATCTTTCCCGCTAGGTATAGAACCTCATATTGAAGCTTCTAGAGATCCTAATGGATGTATAAAAACCGTTAAATTAGATACAAGCATCATGAAACCTCTAACACAATATATTAATTTGACTTGGTGAAAATAAGTCAAATCAAATCATTCCTAAATATTTCGTAAAATAATTACTTTTGTATATGGTTTTCCGTGAAACAAGGGAGGCTCAACTTACACAACTCTCCCCTACCAGATCTGCCTTTTTACAATGATGCCTCTGCACACCCAGCTATAAAGACTCCCTCGTTCTCTGTCTTTCCAAACATGTATGAATAAGGCAATGTCCATAGTAATGTACGAGTCGAGGCAATATAAAAGCCATGTCCATAGTAATGTACAAGTCGAGGCAATATAAAAGCCATGTCCATAGTAATGTACGAGTCAAAGCAATATAAAAGCAAAATAGAACCATTGCTACAAAATGATTGTCCTTAATATTGTTTTTATGAATAATCGCAGAACAGGTCAAGGGCAATGGGTCAGAATTGAGAAAACGCTCTGAGTGGGAGAAGAATGACAAAAGCGTAGGTGGCATAAAAAAGTGAAGGAAGAAAAAAGGGTTAGGTAGTTTTAGAGATGTGTTTGTGTAAAGAGACGTAACAGCACTTCAGTCTGGATCTACAGTTTACGTTTATGGCTGCATTTGCATTTGTGGAGCGATGTTCGCAGAGCCAATCAATTCATTAATGTAGAAGTCTCTCAGCCTTAGTGATTTATTTATTGATCTCCTGCTATCTTAAGCAAAACACATCACATAAAATGAACCCATCTGCTAATCTCACTGGGCAGGGTCAAATGC
The DNA here is from genome assembly GCF_021184085.1 of Oncorhynchus gorbuscha. Taxonomy (NCBI): domain Eukaryota; kingdom Metazoa; phylum Chordata; class Actinopteri; order Salmoniformes; family Salmonidae; genus Oncorhynchus; species Oncorhynchus gorbuscha. Next base: position 12,568,404 of record NC_060178.1, read on the forward strand.
CAAAAACGTAAATGAAACGTCCACAATATTTAATATACAACGAATAAAGGGCTGAAATTCTAAAGGTTAGAATGAAGTGCAATGAGGAATCATCGCTGTCACTGTAATCCTGATCGTAGACTTCACATAGGGAGCTAAAACAGAGACATGTGACTTATAGCCAACGGATGGATGAATAGATGGATGGATGAATAGATGGATGGATGAATAGATAGAGGGTTAAAATAGATGGATGGATGAATAGATGGATGGATGAATAGATAGAGGGTTAAAATAGATGGATGGATGAATAGATGGATGGATGAATAGATGGATGGATGGTTAAAATAGATGGATGAATAGATGGATGGATGAATAGATGGATGGATGGATGGATGGATAGATGGATGGATGAATAGATGGATGGATGAATAGATGGAGGGTTAAAATAGATGGATGGATGGATAAATAGATGGATGGATGAATAGATGGAGGGTTAAAATAGATGGATGGATGAATAGATGGATGGATGAATAGATAGAGGGTTAAAATAGATGGATGGATGGATGAATGAAGATGGATGGATGAATAGAGACAGAGATGGTCGCCTCGCTTCGCGTTCTTAGGAAGCAGTATTTTGTTTTTTTATGTATTATTTCTTACACTGTCACCCCATGAAATATTAAGTCTTATTACATACAGCCGGGAAGAACTATTGAATATGAGAGTGTAACAGTATAACTTTAGTCCGTCCCCTCGCCGGGCTCGAACCAGGGACCCTCTGCACACATCAACAACAGTCACCCACGAAGCATCATTACCCATCACTCCACAAAAGCCACGCCCTTGCAGAGCAAGGGAAACCACTACTTCAAGGACTCAGAGCAAGTGACGTCACCAATTGAAACGCTATTAGAGCGCACCAATGCTAACTAGCTAGCAATTTCACATCCGTTACAATCCACTTTGTCTCTATACTGACACTTTGCTTGTTTGATTGCCAGTGGGTCTGTGGGTCTGGTGACGAATAGGTAGCGAGTGCCAACCGACTAGCGCATACAGGTTAGCACAGTGTCCAATGAAGGGCCAGAAGTATACAGAATGGTGTCGTCTGTGTAGAGGTGGATCAGGGAATCGTCCGCAGCATGGGCGACATCATTGATACTATATACAGAGAAAAGAGTCGGCCCGAGAATTTAACCCTGTGGTACCCCCATAGAGACTGCTAGACGTCCGGACAACATGCCCTCCGATTTGACACACTGAACTCTGTCTGCAAAGTAGTTGGTGTCCCAGGCGAGGCAGTCATTAGAAAAATCAAGGCTGTCACTGTAATCCTGATCGTAGACTTCACATAGGGAGCTAAAACAGAGACATGTGACTTATAGCCAACGGATGGATGAATAGATGGATGGATGAATAGATGGATGGATGAATAGATAGAGGGTTAAAATAGATGGATGGATGAATAGATGGATGGATGAATAGATAGAGGGTTAAAATAGATGGATGGATGAATAGATGGATGGATGAATAGATGGATGGATGGTTAAAATAGATGGATGGATGAATAGATGGATGGATGAATAGATGGATGGATGGATAGATGGATGGATGAATAGATGGATGGATGAATAGATGGAGGGTTAAAATAGATGGATGGATGGATAAATAGATGGATGAATAGATGGAGGGTTAAAATAGATGGATGGATGAATAGATGGATGGATGAATAGATAGAGGGTTAAAATAGATGGATGGATGAATAGATGGATGGATGAATAGATAGAGGGTTAAAATAGATGGATGGATGAATAGATGGATGGATGAATAGATAGAGGGTTAAAATAGATGGATGGATGAATAGATGGATGGATGAATAGATAGAGGGTTAAAATAGATGGATGGATGAATAGATGGATGGATGAATAGATAGAGGGTTAAAATAGATGGATGGATGAATAGATGGATGGATGAATAGATAGAGGGTTAAAATAGATGGATGGATGAATAGATGGATGGATGAATAGATGGATGGATGGTTAAAATAGATAAATGGATGAATAGATGGATGGATGAATAGATGGAGGGTTAAAATAGATGGATGGATGAATAGATGGATGGATGAATAGATGGATGGATGGGATGGATGAATAGATGGATGGATGAATAGATGGAGGGTTAAAATAGATGGATGGATGAATAGATGGATGGATGGATAAATAGATGGATGGATGAATAGATGGAGGGTTAAAATAGATGGATGGATGAATAGATGGATGGATGAATAGATGGATGGATGGATGAATAGATGGATGGATGGATGAATAGAGATGAATAGATGGATGGATGGTTAAAATAGATGGATGGATGAATCCTAATCTACACTGCAGTGTTTGGGTTATTGTTTGTTGCGACTGGTGGGTCCTTGGGGAGTGAATAAGACATGTAAAACAGGATAACAATGTACCGTTATTGTACATTTCACCATTGCCATTAAAGAATGTATAGGAACAAAACAGAGTAATTTGGGAAGCTACAGTAGATTAGTGTTTTGATCATATGAATTCATATAATTTTACACCTATGAATTCTGTTGACTACTATTTCTATTATAAAAACATATATATATATATATATATGTTTAACCTTATTTAAGCAGGTATTCACATTGAGGTCAGAAGACCTCTTCCCAAGGGAGACCTGGCCAAGAGGGGCAGCTCAGTCAAATGTATCCCCTATATGGGAGTGGAAAAACTTAAGACACACAAATTGACCAAAAACAGATAGGGGAACGCTGACACTGCATCAAGACACTCTCAGCTCTGTGTGCTTTGTCTCCCTGCCTTAGCATCGATGTACATCACTTCTGTTAGACAGGCAGATGACACACACACACACAGAGAGAAAGTGGCTCACTCACAGTAAACCAAAGACTATCTCCATACAGTAAAGTAGAAGCTGTGATGAAGCGGTGATGCCTATGGCTATTTGGCTCTAGAGATCACTACTCTACACTGCACCATATCAATAACAAAGTGAAGCATTAGGACGATAGATCAGTGGGGCCTCTGATATCATGACAATTACCATGTGTAGCATAGCAGTACAGAGAGATGTAAGATCTCCATAGCTGTGGGGTATAGGAGCATGCAGGAGCATGCAATGGGAGTCAACCACTGGCCTGATGTGAGGAGACAGATCTGAGGGGGAGAAAAGGGAAACTAGCGATTTCACTTCTCACAGATCTGTGATCTATGGGTGGGGGATTTGGCACTTGTAATTGAATGGTTCAAAGTTCCTCTGAAGAGGATATAGACACAAAGGAAAAGCTAAACATACTGTATGTACGCAGTACGCACACACACATACAGGAGAGCTCACACACACACACACACACACACACACACACACACACACACACACACACACACACACACACACACACACACACACACACACACACACACACACACACACACACACACACACACACACACACAGTCTTGTTTAACTAACCTTGTGGGGACCCACAGTTGATTCCCATTCAAAATCCTATTTTCCTTAACCCCTAACTCTAAACCTAATTCTTATCCTAACCCTAACTCCTAACCCTAACCTTTAACCCCTAAACCTAACATTCTAACCATAACACAATAGCTTTTTTCCTTTTGGGGACCGACAAAATGTCCCCAGTTGGTCAAATGTTTGTTTGTTTACTATTCTTGAGGGGATTTCTGGTCTTCAAGTATAGTGAAACATGTCCATCTACAGAAGAGCACACACACGTACAGAAAGGGTAAAGGCCTTCTCCTACCGTCCTGCTCTGTCTTTGTCAGCTCCACCAGTTTCTTTTGTTTCAGTGTGTCCACCACGTCGGCCAGGCTTCCTTTGCGGCGCTCAAGTGTTCCGAAGGTCGATCCGCCTAGCTGCTCGCCCCGCTCCCGAGAACACTCCTCGGGCTTTGGTGGAGAGGTAGAGTTATTCCGGTAGGAGTACAAGGAACAGCCCTTGCTGCTACCATTGTCCTATAGGAACAAATACAACATGGGGCGATAGGTAGCCTAGTGGTTAGAGCATTGTACTTGTAACCAAAAGGTTGCAAGATCAAATCCCAGAGCTGAAAAGGTACAAATCTGACATTCTGCCCCTGAACAAGGCTCTAGAGTAACCCACTGTTCCTAGGCTGTGATTGAAAACAAGAATTTGTTCTTAACTGACTTGTTTACTTGAATAAAGGTCAAATGGGGGTTTGGAAAAACTCTGACTTCTTATTTTACCTCGTCTAAATATTAATGGCCATTATTTAAACTAATAACTAACTCACCACCAAGTAAAGTGTAACTTAAACTACAATCACTATTTATATAATTGCTTTTTAAATGTGACTTTTCACCACCTCTCTATTGACTAATGTTTGTGGTTGTTGCTGTTGTGGATGTTGTTCAAATCATCTAATGTTTGTGGTTGTTGCTGTTGTGGATGTTGTTCAAATCATCTAATGTTTGTGGTTGTTGCTGTTGTTGCTGTTGTTCAAATCATCTAATGTTTGTGGTTGTTGCTGTTGTGGGTGTCGTTCAAATCATCTAATGTTTGTGGTCGTTGCTGTTGTGGGTGTTGTTCAAATCATCTAATGTTTGTGGTCGTTGCTGTTGTGGGTGTCGTTCAAATCATCTAATGTTTGTGGTTGTTGCTGTTGTGGGTGTTGTTCAAATCATCTAATGTTTGTGGGTGTTGTTGGTAAAATCATCTTCTAGACTCCTGTACTGGCAGCCAGAGTATGACACTTTGCCACGGCAGTGGGGAAGGGAAAAGTTGATATCTACATCCCATGGCTGCCTTTTCCCTATGTAGTGTACTACCCATAGGGCCTTCAGTCAAAACTAGTGCACTATATAGGGAATAAGGTGCAATTTGGGACAAAGGCAGTAACTCATGGGTTTTGCAACATGGGTTTTGGGCCTGTGCCAAGAACACGGTTACAGATATCCACTCCCTCCATCTTGTGATTGACTAATTAAACTCAACGCAGAAGAATGCCACAGGTCATAGCCTGTGTGGCAAGGGTAAGAGGTACACACCTGTCATGCATGGGGATAGCAGTGGTTTTCAGGTTAAAAACAGCCAACTCTGACTATACAGCAAAGACAAATCCCACAGGACTGACTATGGCCATTTTTTGTGTGGAAATTACAAACTTCAAAAGCCACAAATAGACTACAAGTTTAACATTTTCCCGCAACAGGGTGATCCACTTAAGATCCTACATCTGTACACTTATGACATCATAGGTCAAAGGGCATTCATGGGGCCAGTAATACTGTAGCACAGCGATAGAATGCGTCCCAAATGGCACCCTACTCCATATAATCCACTACATTTGACCAGAGCCCTATGGGTCGTGGTAAACAGTACTGCACTATCTAGGGATAGGGTGCAATTTGGGACATAACCATACTGTTTTTAATAGTGAACCGACATTGTCCCTCAGCACACACTCTAGCACAGGTGGCCCGACGAGAGGTTTATTTCTGAATGTCGTCTCCTCCTCTTACAGAGTGGGGGGATCTCCAAGAACATTAGATGGCTTATGTTACAAACACAAGGGGCTTTGGCATCTAAAGACGTCCTTGAAACTGTTCCAAGAGGCATTTGTCTTAAAGAGGAAGATTCCTCTATAATGGGGATCAGTGACAGTGTCAATCTTATGAAGAGTGTGTGTGTGTATGTCTCACCGTCTGAGTAGAGCCTATACTCTTCCACGCCGACTCAGGCTGGCTGTCTCTGATTGGCTGGTGCTCCTCTGGGAGGGGTTTGCTGTGCAGAGTGGGTGAGGCCGGTTGGTCCTGGATTTCTCTGTCCTGATTGGCCCAGCCCACATCGTCCTGACCCATCGCTTCATCTTCCTCCGTCGCTGGGGCAAACGGAGATGTGGCTTGCTTGGAAGACATCATTCTATTAAAAAAAATAGAAGTGAACCACAGGAAGACTTCCTTGTTTTTATTTTCCTCCCCTTGTGTTGTTTTATTTGTTAAGCACTTTGAAATGCCTCCCCTGTAAGAAATGTGCTCTATAAATAAAGTATGCTTTGATTCAGCTTATGTTGCCTACTGATTCCTAGAAGTTCGAGTATTGAGGTCAATCATTAGGAAGACAATCAAGCTTACACTGCAAATCTTCTCCAGCGCCTGTCTTTCATTTATTATTTTGTATTTTTGTATTTTAACCCCTTTATCTCCCCAATTTCATGATATCCTATTGCGATCTTGTCTCATCGCTGCAACTCCCGAACAGGCTCGGGAGAGGCAAAGGTCGAGTCATGCGTCCTCCAAAAAGATGATCAGCCAAACTGCGCTTCTTAACACCTAATCCAGAAGCCAGTTTGATCAATGTGTCAGAGGAAACATCGCCCAACTGACGACCGAGGTCAGCCTGCAGGCGCCCGGCCCGCCACAAGGAGTCGCTAGAGCGCGATGAGCCAAGTAAAACCACCCCGGCCAAACCATCCCCTAACCCGGACGACGCTGGGCCAATTGTGTGCAGCCCTATGGGACAGAGTTTTCTCTATCTTCTTCTCCAGTGTTACCCTTTCTCCAAAGGCCATTTTGAACCTGATACATTCCCCCCCATCCCCACCCACCGGCACACACACACACACAGTAATACACCCATTTGTGGTAGGATAATCTATTAGACAGTGTACAGATGCAGGATCTTAATATAGAATAGAACATGGAACTGACAGAGATGGTCGCCTCGCTTCGCGTTCTTAGGAAGCAGTATTTTGTTTTTTTATGTATTATTTCTTACACTGTCACCCCATGAAATATTAAGTCTTATTACATACAGCCGGGAAGAACTATTGAATATGAGAGTGTAACAGTATAACTTTAGTCCGTCCCCTCGCCGGGCTCGAACCAGGGACCCTCTGCACACATCAACAACAGTCACCCACGAAGCATCATTACCCATCACTCCACAAAAGCCACGGCCCTTGCAGAGCAAGGGAAACCACTACTTCAAGGACTCAGAGCAAGTGACGTCACCAATTGAAACGCTATTAGAGCGCACCAATGCTAACTAGCTAGCAATTTCACATCCGTTACAATCCACTTTGTCTCTATACTGACACTTTGCTTGTTTGATTGCCAGTGGGTCTGTGGGTCTGGTGACGAATAGGTAGCGAGTGCCAACCGACTAGCGCATACAGGTTAGCACAGTGTCCAATGAAGGGCCAGAAGTATACAGAATGGTGTCGTCTGTGTAGAGGTGGATCAGGGAATCGCCCGCAGCATGGGCGACATCATTGATACTATATACAGAGAAAAGAGTCGGCCCGAGAATTTAACCCTGTGGTACCCCCATAGAGACTGCTAGACGTCCGGACAACATGCCCTCCGATTTGACACACTGAACTCTGTCTGCAAAGTAGTTGGTGTCCCAGGCGAGGCAGTCATTAGAAAAATCAAGGCTGTTGAGTCTGCTGATAAGAATACGGTGATTGACAGAGTCGAAAGCCTTGGCCAGGTCGATGAAGACGGCTGCACAGTACTGTCTTTTATCGATGGCAGTTATGATATCATTTCGTACCTTGAGCATGGCTGAGGTGCACCCGTGACCGGCTCGGAAACCAGATTGCACAGCGGAGAGCGTAGGGTGGGATTTGAAAAGGTCAGTGATCTGTTTATTAACTTGGCTTTCGAAGACTTTAGATAGGCAGGGCAGGATGGATATAGGTCTGTAACAGTTTGGGTCTAGGGAGTCACCCCCTTTGAAGAGGGGGATGACGGTAGCTTTCCAACATTTAGGTATCTCGGACGATACGAAAGAGAGGTTGAACAGGCTGGTAATAGGAGTTGCAACATTGCCGGCAGATAGTTTTAGAAAGAGAGTGTCCAGATTATCTAGCCCAGCTGATTTGTACTAGTCCAGGTTTTGCAGCTCTTTCAGAACATCTGCTGTCTGGATTTTGGGGGTGGGGGGGGGCTGTTGGCCGGATTTATCAGTGGTGACCGTGTTACCTAGCCTCAGTGCAGTGGGCAGCTGGGAGGAGGTGCTCTTGTTCTCCATGGACTTTACAGTGTCCCAAAACTTTTTGGAGTTAGAGCTACAGGATGCAAATTTCTGCTTGAAATTGAAATGAAATTGAATTGAATGCGATGTGTTAGTGCACGTTTTCAGAATTTATGTAAATCACAAAGTTCAAAAGAAAATGAGAATGTATTCTCAGTCAATTTACCTGGTAAAATAAAATAAAAAACATTTTATTAATCTGCTGTGCAGGAAAAGTCTCAGCAACAAAAGAGCGATCAAATTAAGATCCAACATGTGTATCACTTGTCGATCAGTCATCACCTTGCAGCAGTGAAAACACAGTAGGCTTAATTCAAGTGGGTTTCTGTGGAAACCTGTATTTCCTAAAGCAAAGCCTCAGACCTGCAGCATTGAAAATACAGTAGGCTTGATTCAAGTAACCCTGTACTTCCTCCACCTGACCTTACCACATCAATAAAGAATTTGCTGCAATGAATTTACACACAAAACCCCTCAAATCTCCATATTGTTTAGTGTTCCTTGCCAAAACAAAAGTTGAATGGCGATTCTCCACTTCTCCCAAAGTGTACACTTGCAAACTTCCTGTCATGAATTTGACAATGGTATGATGGTTACACCGATCCTATGATATTCAATTAATGACAGAGTGTGTGCAAGTGCACGCTTGGGGAGAAGTGTGGAGAATCAGAACTCAAATGGGATTCAAAGGTGGGAACATGAGAGTTGTGTTTTACACCAAAGAGAACCAACCTCAGTTTCTCAAATGTAAAGCAGATCGCCACTTCAGTATTAGCACCCCATCAATCACACAGGATGGTTTATGTCTGAATTATTCCATCTCCTGGGCCACCTAATACCTAAATCTAACCCTTACTCAACTATCTAAGAGAGAGAGAGAGAGAGAGAGAGAGAGAGAGAGAGAGAGAGAGAGAGAGAGAGAGAGAGAGAGAGAGAGAGAGAGGTTGAGAAAGAAAGCTACAGAGAATGTGATCAAATGGGAAGGAAAGGGAGTGAAAGAAACGAGTTAGAGAAAAAGAGAAAGAGAAAAAGAGAAGGGGGGGGTCCTTGAGAGTGACTCCCGTAGTAGCTGGTGTCCACAGTGATTTGATAGGAGCATATACAGTAGATCAGAGGTGGGGGGTCTGTAACTGTCAACTGGAGAACATTATACATCATAAGTGCTGAAAGGAAACCTGGGGAGCGGGGACAGTGTCAGCACTAGCAGTGTGTGTGTACTTGTGTTTGTGCACGTGTGTGTGTATGTATGTGTGTGAACGTGTGTGTGCTTACGTGCGTGTTTGTGTGTGTGTACGTGTATGCTTACATATGTGTATGTGTTCAAAGGGTGTGTAATGATTGTGTGATTGTGGGCAAAGCCAAACTTAGACAGAGGTCCATTGCAAAGATGACATCTGACACCAGTCCTGACCCTACCGTGACACTGACAATAGCATCATTGGTTAATTACACCACCAAATACCTCTACTGTATTCATCTAAATTGCTGCCATGCTTACTTCCAACTTAAAGGAAAATTCCACCCAAATACAATATTTTGTTTTTTGTTTCATTCGTCCATTGTTGATAAAGTCCCACATTTTTTTGCATGTCAGCAATCAAGTTTTCAAAATATATAACTTTCAAATGACAGAACTACAGCTGGTATGAGATTAATGGTATGATGCATTAATCTCAGCACCACTACAATGTCAATTTACGTCGCAAGTCATTACTTCACAGGAGAGCTGTTTGAACGTACAAAAAAACCTGAAGCATTTTTTCACAGAAATGCCTTCTTGAACATGTGAACTTTCATGTGTCTTAATATCAAACGTGTATGCCATCTGAAAATGCAAATACAATTGTTAAATTACGAGCCTAGTTGGTTTAGCCACAGAAAAAGTGAACAACCTTCCCGTTAGCCATGATTGGCTGAGATATTGAGTGGGCTGGACATGCCGAGAGATGAGTTTGGATTGGTCTACCATATAGCACATGTCTGTCTATTGGAGCTGGTCAGTATGTTTAGGTAATCCTGTCGAAAACTGCTTTTAAGTAAAACTGCATTAACCTAATGTCGAGTTATAATGCACTGTTAGCTAGCTAACGTTATGTGTATGCTCTTCACTTTCTGGAAGACTGAGTTTTGAAATCAGTCTAATTTGAGTATGATAGCTGAGGAGATGGAGAAAAGACAAGTTTGGAATACATCGTCAAACTAAGGCAACAATGCATGGCATCAGACAGGAGATGTGTCCAACCATAATTTATACTGGTAAGATTTTCAGATATTACACATTTCCAATTTTGACAGAAAGTGGTTTAATTTCAAGTGTACTGTTAGCTAGCTAACGTTATGTGTATGATCTTATTATTCGTATCTCAGACACATTTGCTTGACTAGTTATAGCCATAGAACCTGGTGGTTAACTACCTGCAGATTCATGCAGGGTAGTAATGTCATGAGTTGTGATTATGGTCCATTGTTTAGCTAGCTAGCTAGCTACATGTCTTAACAAAAGACAAAGTATTTTCCTTTCAAGTTTAATGTGTACTATTAGCTAGTGTCGTGATGTTGCCCTCTTTGGGTACAGCAAGCACCACCCCCCTCTCCCTGCCTCCCCCTTGCCTCCTTCAACTAGGCTGCTGTGGTCAGAGAGAGGTCGTAAATTCCTGAGGAGAGGATCTCCTCATGGCCACACAGTATAGAGATAGAGTGAAGTTTCATAGAGAACAAAGGAATTTCTTCCACCTCACAGAACTTGAGGTCCGAAAAACGTTTACGTTCCGGAGAAGGTATAAAAGATTGGTGAAGAATCCAGCTACGAACTGGTCCGTTTGGTACAACTTGGGGAAGCTTATGGGAGACAGTGTTGCCACATTACCGTAACGGTGTTTATATAATAGCCTCAGATATGAGATTTACATCTAATTTTTGTATGAGATGAATGAGTGAGTATGATACTGTTTGTAAAATTGTGTCGTGATTTTGGACTGTTTAATGAAGGAAACTCCAATTCCCTTTTGAGTTGAACTAAATCAGAGGACCGGCCATGAGCCCAGTTAGGGTCAGTCATCCTGCGACAGCCCCTTTTCTGCAATTTCCGAATAAAACCCAACTTTGAGAAATTCTCAGTAGACAATGTTTCGCTCAATCACGGGAGGACAAAGGTTGCAGACCATTGCTGAACCTTTTAACCATACCACGTGGTTAAACTCTGAAACTATCGATAAGGAGAGAATAAGAACAAGTCTTTGATATTAATTACTAGTCTGCAGCTAGGAATTCGGTATCATTGAACGCGAAGAACGACAACCGCAGAAACATCCATTCTACAACAACATGAATGAATGTCGCTCTGAACAAAGCCCTCTAACCACGACAGAGAGAGAGAGAGAGAGAGAGAGAGAGAGAGAGAGAGAGAGAGAGAGAGAGAGAGAGAGAGAGAGAGAGAGAGAGAGAGAGAGAGAGAGAGAGAGAGAGAGAGGACGAAAACTCTCCAACAGAAACAAACTTTTCAACAAAGATCCCGGCGACACACTGAGCGTAAATATATATATTGATTGCAATTTTTCCCGAATGAGTGAGCGTTCATGTGCAAAGGATTAGCATTTCAATTGTTATAATTATCAACTTTGTAGTGTCTCATCTCAGTCAACCCCCACTTCCCTTTGTGTCCACCAAGTCGCGATACCGGTTTATCCCACTGGGGAAATGCCGTTATCATTTCCTTGTAACTATATCTACTGTTTGTTTATGCCTTTCTGTGAATTACTTAGTTAGTAATAAATAAATGATTTAAGACAATTGATGTATGGATGACTCATAGTGAAGATTGGGTTCGTGCAGATAACCAACAATTTACGACATTTGGAATGAGACTAATGTGAGGTAAAATAAATAATTAATTAACAGAAGACTATTGATCAGATATGAAAATATCTGAAAGGTTATATTTGGGAATTATAACTTTGTAATCTGAATATTTTCCTTGGTGCCCCGACTTCCTAGTTAATTATGGTTACATGATTAGTCAGTCTGATCGCGTAATACTAATTACAGAGAATCTTTGATAAAAACTAAGTCTTCAATTTAATGATAGTAAAGACACGACACCAGCTAGCTAACATTAGCTGGCTGGCTCACAAACTAATGTTACGTCATGCGTTGGGATTCATTGCTCACCTAGCTAGCTATCTAGCTACATTTCTTAGCAAAAGTCTTAGTGTGCCAGAGCACAGAATAACTGATGCATTTTTGAACGCTCAACACCCGTTGAATCTGTCCGGTGTCAGTAAACATTGGCAACAAAGCTTAATTCAATTGTTGCCAGCAGCACAGTTACAGTCACTAACACTCTGGACAACATGAAAAAAGCCTAACCAGCTCTACCAGGGCGAATAAAAAGGTCAGAGTGGGGTGTTCTCTCATTATGTGTCTGGAAGTAGCTAGCCAATGTTAGCCAGTTAGCTTGGGTGCTTGATTGTAGTTGTGAGGTCAGAGGTTTCGGAACAACCCTACTTATTGGCCAGAGCGTCCAGTGTGCGCTCTGAATGCGAAACCACAGATAGAGCGACAGGGCGAGTAATGTTCAGTGAGCTGTTCTCTCTCTTAGATGTCTGGAAGTAAGATAGCAAGAACGGTTGGATCAACCATTAAAGAGATGGGTGGGGATAAGGCTTAAGAGGGTGTGAACAATGCTGAATGTGTGTAGACAGAGAAGAGCTCTTCACTTGATACCAAAACATTCAAACACCGTTTTCTCAAAAGTGAGTTTACAAGTTGATCAACTTTCAAAGCAGAATTACTTTCCCATTGTTTCCTCAAATGCAGTGTATTATGTACCATGTGTAGCTCTGAGTCTCTACTTTTATCCAATGTAAAAACAGAAATTGAAATGTTGCTACATAAGACCGAATCCAGGTGGTGAGTCTGGATCTGTGTCTGGATATGTTAAAATGGCAAGTTTCTATGTTTTGTAGTCAAAGAGATAATAAGTGTATCTGATGCATTTGATGATGACATCATCCAACCGTGATTGGGAGTCCAATAGGGCGGCGCACAATTGGCCCAGCGTCGTTCGGGTTTGGCCGGGGTAGGCCGTCATTGTAAATATGCATTTGTTCTTAACTGAAATACAAAAATGTAATCCCGAGACACTGATGACATCATCTGGTGTGTATCATATATATATATATTTTTTTTTAAATATATGAGCAGGCAAAGGTGAAGTAACTGATATGGAATATGCACTGAATCCAGGCCCATAGACTAGCACATAAACTGTACAGAAACAAAAACAAAAAACAGAAGTATGTGCCAACTGCCAATGCGATTCCATACAAAATCACAATCCTTCATGCAAGGAGCCAGATAGTCTGGCCCACCAGTCAGAGTTAGCTATATGAACTTTCATGCCCCCTGCTTAGCAGAATAGAGATGACAGACAGACAGACAGACAGACAGACAGACAGACAGACAGACAGACAGACAGACAGACAGACAGACAGACAGACAGACAGACAGACAGACAGACAGACAGACAGACAGACAGACAGACAGACAGACAGACAGACAGACAGACATAGAAGAGTTCACATACAGACCCATATGGCTACTGACTACAGACAAAAATCATAACTTGCTACAACGTTTCGTCGGCTAACACACAGAGCGAATCGATAAGCGTGTCGCGAAACTAAGCCTTTCTTGACCCAACAGTCCCAATCTCACAACCACACCCCCCAGGAGAAAGACGAAGAAGGGGGGAAGCAGAAGGGTGGAGGAGAAAGAAGGGGGGTTATATTTAGCTGACAATATTGCTGCCTGTTTATGGGAGCTTAGGAGCTTCTTAGAACTGAGATCTCATATGGCCCAGAATGCCTGGACCTCATAAATCGCGGCCACTGATAAAGTTTCATCACGCAACAGACCCCAAGCTGTTTGTTAGCGTTAGCGAGACCATCAAGCCTCATGTGATTAGTTAGCATTAGCCAGACCCCATCACAGAAAATAGACATTTTCATTGGCAATACAATAGTGGCAAAAAATAATACAATATCAAGAATGCATTGCTGTTTAGTCTTCAATTGGACACTAAGGTCATCTAGCTATAACAATTGGACACTAAGGTCATCTAGCTATAACAATTGGACACTAAGGTCATCTAGCTATAACAATTGGACACTAAGGTCATCTAGCTATAACAATTGGACACTAAGGTCATCTAGCTATAACAATTGGACACTAAGGTCATCTAGCTATAACAATTGGACCCTAAGGTCATCTAGCTATAACAATTGGACCCTAAGGTCATCTAGCTATAACAATTGGACACTAAGGTCATCTAGCTATAACAATTGGACACTAAGGTCATCTAGCTATAACAATTGGACACTAAGGTCATCTAGCTATAACAATTGGACACTAAGGTCATCTAGCTATAACAATTGGACACTAAGGTCATCTAGCTATAACAATTGGACACTAAGGTCATCTAGCTATAACAATTGGACACTAAGGTCATCTAGCTATAACAATTGGACACTAAGGTCATCTAGCTATAACAATTGGACACTAAGGTCATCTAGCTATAACAATTGGACACTAAGGTCATCTAGCTATAACAATTGGACACTAAGGTCATCTAGCTATAACAATTGGACACTAAGGTCATCTAGCTATAACAATTGGACACTAAGGTCATCTAGCTATAACAATTGGACACTAAGGTCATCTAGCTATAACAATTGGACACTAAGGTCATCTAGCTATAACAATTGGACACTAGCTATAACAATTGGACACTAGAGGTCATCTAGCTATAACTAAGGTCATCTAGCTATAACAATTGGACACTAAGGTCATCTAGCTATAACAATTGGACACTAAGGTCATCTAGCTATAACAATTGGACACTAAGGTCATCTAGCTATAACAATTGGACACTAAGGTCATCTAGCTATAACAATTGGACACTAAGGTCATCTAGCTATAACAATTGGACACTAAGGTCATCTAGCTATAACAATTGGACACTAAGGTCATCTAGCTATAACAATTGGACACTAAGGTCATCTAGCTATAACAATTGGACACTAAGGTCATCTAGCTATAACAATTGGACACTAAGGTCATCTAGCTATAACAATTGGACACTAAGGTCATCTAGCTATAACAATTGGACCCTAAGGTCATCTAGCTATAACAATTGGACACTAAGGTCATCTAGCTATAACAATTGGACCCTAAGGTCATCTAGCTATAACAATTGGACACTAAGGTCATCTAGCTATAACAATTGGACACTAAGGTCATCTAGCTATAACAATTGGACACTAAGGTCATCTAGCTATAACAATTGGACACTAAGGTCATCTAGCTATAACAATTGGACCCTAAGGTCATCTAGCTATAACAATTGGACACTAAGGTCATCTAGCTATAACAATTGGACACTAAGGTCATCTAGCTATAACAATTGGACACTAAGGTCATCTAGCTATAACAATTGGACACTAAGGTCATCTAGCTATAACAATTGGACACTAAGGTCATCTAGCTATAACAATTGGACACTAAGGTCATCTAGCTATAACAATTGGACACTAAGGTCATCTAGCTATAACAATTGGACACTAAGGTCATCTAGCTATAACAATTGGACACTAAGGTCATCTAGCTATAACAATTGGACACTAAGGTCATCTAGCTATAACAATTGGACACTAAGGTCATCTAGCTATAACAATTGGACCCTAAGGTCATCTAGCTATAACAATTGGACACTAAGGTCATCTAGCTATAACAATTGGACACTAAGGTCATCTAGCTATAACAATTGGACACTAAGGTCATCTAGCTATAACAATTGGACACTAAGGTCATCTAGCTATAACAATTGGACACTAAGGTCATCTAGCTATAACAATTGGACACTAAGGTCATCTAGCTATAACAATTGGACACTAAGGTCATCTAGCTATAACAATTGGACACTAAGGTCATCTAGCTATAACAATTGGACACTAAGGTCATCTAGCTATAACAATTGGACACTAAGGTCATCTAGCTATAACAATTGGACACTAAGGTCATCTAGCTATAACAATTGGACTATAACTAAGGTCATCTAGCTATAACAATTGGACACTAAGGTCATCTAGCTATAACAATTGGACTATAACTAAGGTCATCTAGCTATAACAATTGGACACTAAGGTCATCTAGCTATAACAATTGGACACTAAGGTCATCTAGCTATAACAATTGGACACTAAGGTCATCTAGCTATAACAATTGGACACTAAGGTCATCTAGCTATAACAATTGGACACTAAGGTCATCTAGCTATAACAATTGGACACTAAGGTCATCTAGCTATAACAATTGGACACTAAGGTCATCTAGCTATAACAATTAAGGTCATCTAGACCACTAAGGTCATCTAGCTATAACAATTGGACCCTAAGGTCATCTAGCTATAACAATTGGACCCTAAGGTCATCTAGCTATAACAATTGGACACTAAGGTCAGGTCATCATAGCTATAACAATTGGACACTAAGGTCATCTAGCTATAACAATTGGACACTAAGGTCATCTAGCTATAACAATTGGACACTAAGGTCATCTAGCTATAACAATTGGACACTAAGGTCATCTAGCTATAACAAGTGGACACTAAGGTCATCTAGCTATAACAATTGGACACTAAGGTCATCTAGCTATAACAATTGGACACTAAGGTCATCTAGCTATAACAATTGGACACTAAGGTCATCTAGCTATAACAATTGGACACTAAGGTCATCTAGCTATAACAATTGGACACTAAGGTCATCTAGCTATAACAATTGGACACTAAGGTCATCTAGCTATAACAATTGGACACTAAGGTCATCTAGCTATAACAATTGGACACTAAGGTCATCTAGCTATAACAATTGGACACTAAGGTCATCTAGCTATAACAATTGGACACTAAGGTCATCTAGCTATAACAATTGGACCCTAAGGTCATCTAGCTATAACAATTGGACACTAAGGTCATCTAGCTATAACAATTGGACACTAAGGTCATCTAGCTATAACAATTGGACACTAAGGTCATCTAGCTATAACAATTGGACACTAAGGTCATCTAGCTATAACAATTGGACACTAAGGTCATCTAGCTATAACAATTGGACACTAAGGTCATCTAGCTATAACAATTGGACACTAAGGTCATCTAGCTATAACAATTGGACACTAAGGTCATCTAGCTATAACAATTGGACACTAAGGTCATCTAGCTATAACAATTGGACACTAAGGTCATCTAGCTATAACAATTGGACACTAAGGTCATCTAGCTATAACAATTGGACACTAAGGTCATCTAGCTATAACAATTGGACACTAAGGTCATCTAGCTATAACAAGTGGACACTAAGGTCATCTAGCTATAACAATTGGACACTAAGGTCATCTAGCTATAACAATTGGACACTAAGGTCATCTAGCTATAACAATTGGACACTAAGGTCATCTAGCTATAACAATTGGACACTAAGGTCATCTAGCTATAACAATTGGACACTAAGGTCATCTAGCTATAACAATTGGACCCTAAGGTCATCTAGCTATAACAATTGCAGATAATATGTGATGAAAGATGAACAGGAAATCAACAGTTCCACACAGTATCTACATCTGAAGTAAACTCCCATCTACACACACCTCTACTCCACTTAGCTTGGTGAAACGGCTGTTGATATACATCTGATGAGACACACAGATAGAAAGAGACGGAGAAACACCCTGAGACGTCAGCCATTACTTCACTGTAAACTAAATATTACTACACTTTGCCTGGAGGAAGCCTCGGGAGAGGAAAGTAGAAATTGAGTGATTACAGTCGAGGCGGCAGCGGACATTTTCCCTGAAGTAGAAATCATTCCCGCCGGGAGCCCAACTAAATAATGAGCCTTGCTTCCTGGAGGGACTGATGAGACCATGATTAGACAGTGGTCCAAACAAAACACTCTATTCATCTTTTTCACATGATTACCGACGAGGCCAACCTTGGCCAACATTCCCGAACGGCCACCGCACCTTTCCAGTCGATACACTATTAGAGTATTGGAACAAATTGCTTCTAGGAACTTTCATGGAAGGTCGAGCCAATGTATCAAATGCATTGTATCTTCATGACATGAGATGACAAGAGTGATAAGGAAACCAGAACACTGTGAGACAGAGTCAAATGTTAAGAAAAATGACTACTGATATTCCACGAAAACAAGGAGCTGCCCCAAAACAATCTATTTTCATTGCTGGATAAAGAAAATGGGGCATATTTTCTACTCACAGCTCTACATTACGGATGCTTCTGGTTAATGTAGTTTTTTACAACTCCTGCTATAGAAAATGTCTAAATGTCTATATCAATGGATATTGTTTGCTGTAGGAGATGACAGGGGAGCATTTTAACTCCCCACAAAAAGTCCAGGGTCATTTATAATCCCTTTGTGAGGGAAAAAAGCGAAAGGAAAAAGGGGGTCGGAATTTGGCAAGAGTTCATCATTCACTACTTCTCCTCTCCTGGAACCTGGAAACCTGGCTATTCTGGAGAAACAATTGGCCATTGTGGACCATGGAGACAGAGGGACCTGTCTGTGACAGAAGAGAGGGAGAGCGAAGGCCCCTCTTAGGAAAACACAAAGTGCCATTCAGCCGCCGGAGTCCCTTCTGCCACTTGTGGAGCGACGAGGGTGGCAACAAAGGCCTCTGATTCACCCAATTGGGTGTAAAATCTTCAGCAATTCCCGTTGAAGTGAGCTGAGTAAGTGGGAAATGTCAGAAAGAGAGGGAGCTAGAGAGAGAAAGGAGAGGATAAAAAAGAGAGATATTCTTGGTCTCCTGGACAATCCCAATAAGCATGAGGTGAGTCGGGAGAATGAGGAAAAGGATGCCAGTACAGTGAGTTAGGAGAATGAGGAAGAGGATGCCAGTACAGTGAGTTAGGAGAATGAGGAAGAGGAGGCTAGTACAGTGTGTTAGGAGAATGAGGAAGAGGAGGCCAGTACAGTGAGTTAGGAGAATGAGGAAGAGGAGGCCAGTACAGTGAGTTAGGAGAATGAGGAAAAGGAGACCAGTACAGTGAGTTAGGAGAATGAGGAAGAGGAGGCCAGTACAGTGAGTTAGGAGAATGAGGAAGAGGAGGCCAGTACAGTGAGTTAGGAGAATGAGGAAGAGGAGGCCAGTACAGTGAGTTAGGAGAATGAGGAAGAGGAGGCCAGTACAGTGAGTTAGGAGAATGAGGAAGAGGAGGCCAGTACAGTGAGTTAGGAGAATGAGGAAGAGGAGGCCAGTACAGTGAGTTAGGAGAATGAGGAAGAGGCGCCCAGTACAGTACCAACATGGTCCCACAGGCTGAACTCTACAGACCATCCCAACACAGGAGGTTGGTGGCACCTTCATTGGGGAGAACGGGCTTGTGGTAATGGCTGGAGCGGAATCATTGGAATGGTATGAAATAGATGAAACACATGGTTTCCATGGTTTCCATGTGTTTGATGCCATTCCATTCGCTCCGTTCCAGCCATTATTATGAGCCTTCCTCCTCTCAGCAGCCTCCACTGAATCCCAAACACAGTAGGTTCTCTTCCTATTACAGTGTCCAATAGAGAGTCCATCCAAAAATGGCATCCTATTCCCTATATAGTGCACTACTTTTCCCCAACTATAGTGCGCTATAAAGGCAATAGGGTGCCATTGGGATGCAAAGATCTATACGTTTTTCATTGGTCAGTCGGGGCCCTCGTTAAATGGTCATTGATCGGCCTAAACAGAGGTTACTGTGATTCAGACATGTTGGAACGCAGACACACACAGGCCCTGCTTTCTCCACAGAGATTACCCCATTCCTCGCCCTTTCCCCAAATATAAACCTTCACTAGCAGCCTGTCAGTTGCACCGAAAAATGGGCCAGTTTTGTCAGCCAGTGCACCAATGACAAGAAAAGCAGTTGTATTTCCTGTCACACCACCCTATAAGTGTATTTGTGTGGGGAGGGAATGAGGAAATGAACTTTAGCACTTCGTCCATTATGGGGCTACTCTTAGGGCGGTTGCAAGGTGGCTAACAAATAACACCACTAATTCACTGCATCATGGCATCGCATCAGATGCAACTGGGGCTACTTTCATGATATAATGGATATAAGGAATTGGATATTGTGTATGGTGGCTACGTCAATTGTGCGTATATTGTGTGTTTGGTGATTCGTCAATAAAACACTTCAAAACCAAAGGAGCTGCATTCATCATTCTACAGGTCAATAGAAAGTTAGTGTATCGTCAACAGTGTGTTGCAATGGGACCTCTATGTATTTACCTTATTGGTAAAGGAGTCCCGACCTATCGCAAGGACCAATTCATCTGGCCCCTAGTGAATGGAGGGCCTGGTCGACAGTGTGTTGAAAGCTGACCGCTTGCGGCATGGGTGGCAGGGCAAAGTTAATGAAAACTTACTGAATCAATACTTGGTAGCAAAGTCCACATCTTATGTAGAGTACTGTACATCTATTGTAATGTACCTGGGGCCATATCAATCATCTCAGAGTAAGAGTGCTGAGCTAGGATCAGGTCCCCCCCCCATCCATGTGATCTTATTCATTGGGATCCAAATACAAAACTCATCTTAAAGGTCCTGTGCAGTCAAAAACATGATTTCCTGTGTTTTATTTATATATTTCCACATGAGGTTGGAACAATACTGTGACATTTAGAAAATGATGGTAATGCCCTTTCAGTGTAAGAGCTGTTTGAAGACCACCTGTAATTTCAGCCTGTTTTGGTGGGTTGGATTTCTGTCCTGCTTGGTGACATCACCAGGCGATAAATTAGTTTACAGATCAATAAGATAGTTCCAAACCTCTGTGCCAATAACAGCTAGTTTTCAGTTTCCCCCTCCCCGCTCAGACCATTCCCAGACAGTCCGAGCTAAATTCTTGCTTGAGGACTTGCTCTTGCTAAGAAGCCATTTAAAAACAAAAACAATCACAGTAAGGTACTTAATTGTTACCCAAAAATGATTTGATATTGAGAGAAAAATGCTTGCATTGGACCTTTAAATCAGAACTCCAATCCAGAGATAATTGACACATAGGACCCCTGGCATTGATCACCAATCCCCCGCGGCTGCCATCTTTCTTAAACAGATCCAGCTCAGGCCCTCAGGAAGACAAGGTCCAATCCCACCCCGGAACCTTGCTCCGCCCACCAGAGACTCTTTACTCTGTTGCTCTGCATTTCTCTCAAAACGGGCCTCCTGCATGTTTGCTTTAGCGTTTGTATTATATTGTCGAAACACATTTCTATAAGTCTAATTCCAGGTTCAAATGTGCGCGATGCCACGAAACAGTGAATCACAACAGATGGACACCTTGATCTGGTACGATCATGCTGATGCCTAGTCCTCTAAAAGGAAAATCTCAGTGAAAATGTAATGGAACCCTCGAAAATGTTAAAAGACTGAACCGTTTTTTTTCTTTCTCTCCACTCACACATGCACCCTTATGCAGGGTCTCTATGTGCAGGTCCGTCCCCCAGGAGCGGTCTTGTTGACCAACACCTTGCCTTGCGCTTTTATTTCCCTGGCATTGGAACACACCCAAGTTAACACAGACACAGCATACAGTATATTTGCTTTATGGTTTTAGAGTATAACCATTCAAGACCCAAGTCAACACGCAACGGCGCTAAAGGGCCGTCTGTCTGTCATTCTCTATTGCTGTAGTCAGCAGTCTTAGTAGACGGCAGAATATTATACAACACTGTATTGTGGCAAATAACATTTGATTTGATTTGAATATTGACTCCTAATGTCAATGTAGCCTCCAATGCCTGTGCTTAGACATCCTTCCATTAAACACAAATTGACAAAAACTTGAGAAGATAGAAATAAACGCTTTAGGGAATTTGCTACGATCACAAAACACAGCAGAAAGAGAAGTGCTATGTTTTAATCTTTGGTCAGTTTGCTCATTTCAGGCTAAAATATGAATACAGTAGCTAAATAGCCAATTTAAAAGTAAATTGCATGTGAGAGTCATACAGATATTGGATAAGTCAATGATACTACTGTGCTGGGAGTGTACCCAGTCATTACGCAACTGGTCTAACACTAGCCGAGTACCCATTCTATAGACAACTAGTCTAACACTCACCCAGTACCCAGTCTATAGACAACTAGTCTAACACTCACCCAGTACCCAGTCATTAGGCATCTAATCTAACACTCACCCAGTACCCAGTCATTAGGAATCTAATCTAACACTCACCCAGTACCCAGTCATTAGGAATCTAATCTAACACTCACCCAGTACCCAGTCATTAGGAATCTAATTTAACACTCACCCAGTACCCAGTCTATAGACAACTAGTCTAACACTCACCCAGTACCCAGTCATTAGGAATCTAATCTAACACTCACCCAGTACCCAGTCATTAGGAAACTAATTTAACACTCACCCAGTACCCAGTCATTAGGAATCTAATTTAACACTCACCCAGTACCCAGTCATTAGGAATCTAATTTAACACTCACCCAGTACCCAGTCATTAGGAATCTAATGTAACACTCACCCAGTACCCAGTCTATAGACCACTAGTCTAACACTCACCCAGTACCCAGTCATTAGGAATCTAATTTAACACTCACCCAGTACCCAGTCATTAGGAATCTAATTTAACACTCACCCAGTACCCAGTCATTAGGAATCTAATTTAACACTCACCCAGTACCCAGTCTATAGACAACTAGTCTAACACTCACCCAGTACCCAGTCATTAGGAATCTAATTCAACACTCACCCAGTACCCAGTCTATAGACAACTAGTCTAACACTCACCCAGTACCCAGTCATTAGGAATCTAATCTAACACTCACCCAGTACCCAGTCATTAGGAATCTAATCTAACACTCACCCAGTACCCAGTCATTAGGAATCTAATCTAACACTCACCCAGTACCCAGTCATTAGGAATCTAATGTAACACTCACCCAGTACCCAGTCTATAGACCACTAGTCTAACACTCACCCAGTACCCAGTCATTAGGAATCTAATTTAACACTCACCCAGTACCCAGTCATTAGGAATCTAATTTAACACTCACCCAGTACCCAGTCATTAGGAATCTAATTTAACACTCACCCAGTACCCAGTCTATAGACAACTAGTCTAACACTCACCCAGTACCCAGTCATTAGGAATCTAATTCAACACTCACCCAGTACCCAGTCTATAGACAACTAGTCTAACACTCACCCAGTACCCAGTCATTAGGAATCTAATCTAACACTCACCCAGTACCCAGTCATTAGGAATCTAATTTAACACTCACCCAGTACCCAGTCATTAGGAATCTAATTTAACACTCACCCAGTACCCAGTCATTAGGAATCTAATCTAACACTCACCCAGTACCCAGTCATTAGGAATCTAATTTAACACTCACCCAGTACCCAGTCATTAGGAATCTAATCTAACACTCACCCAGTACCCAGTCTATAGACCACTAGTCTAACACTCACCCAGTACCCAGTCATTAGGAATCTAATCTAACACTCACCCAGTACCCAGTCTATAGACCACTAGTCTAACACTCACCCAGTACCCAGTCATTAGGAATCTAATTTAACACTCACCCAGTACCCAGTCATTAGGAATCTAATCTAACACTCACCCAGTACCCAGTCTATAGACCACTAGTCTAACACTCACCCAGTACCCAGTCTATAGACAACTAGTCTAACACTCACCCAGTACCCAGTCTATAGACAACTAGTCTAACACTCACCCAGTACCCAGTCATTAGACCACTAGTCTAACACTCACCCAGTACCCAGTCTATAGACAACTAGTCTAACACTCACCCAGTACCCAGTCTATAGACAACTAGTCTAACACTCACCCAGTACCCAGTCATTAGACCACTAGTCTAACACTCACCCAGTACCCAGTCTATAGACAACTAGTCTAACACTCACCCAGTACCCAGTCTATAGACAACTAGTCTAACACTCACCCAGTACCCAGTCATTAGGAATCTAATCTAACACTCACCCAGTACCCAGTCATTAGACAAGTAGTCTAACACTCACCCAGTACCCAGTCATTAGGAATCTAATCTAACACTCACCCAGTACCCAGTCTATAGACAACTAGTCTAACACTCACCCAGTACCCAGTCATTAGACCACTAGTCTAACACTCACCCAGTACCCAGTCATTAGGAATCTAATGTAACACACACCCAGTACCCAGTCATTAGGAATCTAATCTAACACTCACCCAGTACCCAGTCATTAGACCACTAGTCTAACACTCACCCAGTACCCAGTCATTAGACCACTAGTCTAACACTCACCCAGTACCCAGTCATTAGGAATCTAATCTAACACTCACCCAGTACCCAGTCTATAGACAACTAGTCTAACACTCACCCAGTACCCAGTCATTAGGAATCTAATCTAACACTCACCCAGTACCCAGTCTATAGACAACTAGTCTAACACTCACCCAGTACCCAGTCATTAGGAATCTAATCTAACACTCACCCAGTACCCAGTCTATAGACAACTAGTCTAACACTCACCCAGTACCCAGTCATTAGGAATCTAATCTAACACTCACCCAGTACCCAGTCTATAGACAACTAGTCTAACACTCACCCAGTACCCAGTCATTAGGAATCTAATCTAACACTCACCCAGTACCCAGTCTATAGACAACTAGTCTAACACTCACCCAGTACCCAGTCATTAGGAATCTAATCTAACACTCACCCAGTACCCAGTCTATAGACAACTAGTCTAACACTCACCCAGTACACAGTCATTAGACCACTAGTCTAACACTCACCCAGTACCCAGTCTATAGACAACTAGTCTAACACTCACCCAGTACCCAGTCTATAGACAACTAGTCTAACACTCACCCAGTACCCAGTCTATAGACAACTAGTCTAACACTCACCCAGTACCCAGTCATTAGACCACTAGTCTAACACTCACCCAGTACCCAGTTATTAGGAATCTAATGTAACACACACCCAGTACCCAGTCATTAGGAATCTAATCTAACACTCACCCAGTACCCAGTCATTAGACCACTAGTCTAACACTCACCCAGTACCCATTCATTAGACCACTAGTCTAACACTCACCCAGTACCCAGTTATTAGGAATCTAATCTAACACTCACCCAGTACCCAGTCATTAGACCACTAGTCTAACACTCACCCAGTACCCATTCATTAGACCACTAGTCTAACACTCACCCAGTACCCAGTTATTAGGAATCTAATGTAACACTCACCCAGTACCCAGTCTATAGACCACTAATCTAACACTCACCCAGTACCCAGTCATTAGACCACTAGTCTAACACTCACCCAGTACACAGTCATTAGACCACTAGTCTAACACTCACCCAGTACCCAGTCATTAGACCACTAGTCTAACACTCACCCAGTACCCAGTCATTAGACCACTAGTCTAACACTCACCCAGTACACAGTCATTAGACCACTAGTCTAACACTCACCCAGTACCCAGTCATTAGACCACTAGTCTAACACTCACCCAGTACCCAGTCATTAGACCACTAGTCTAACACTCACCCAGTACCCAGTCTATAGACCACTAATCTAACACTCACCCAGTACCCAGTCATTAGACCACTAGTCTAACACTCACCCAGTACACAGTCATTAGACCACTAGTCTAACACTCACCCAGTACCCAGTCATTAGACCACTAGTCTAACACTCACCCAGTACCCAGTCATTAGACCACTAGTCTAACACTCACCCAGTACCCAGTCATTAGACTACTAGTCTAACACTCACCCAGTACCCAGTCATTAGACCACTAGTCTAACACTCACCCAGTACCCAGTCATTAGACCACTAGTCTAACACTCACCCAGTACCCAGTCATTAGACTACTAGTCTAACACTCACCCAGTACCCAGTCATTAGACCACTAGTCTAACACTCACCCAGTACCCAGTCATTAGACCACTAGTCTAACACTCACCCAGTACCCAGTCATTAGACCACTAGTCTAACACTCACCCAGTACCCAGTCATTAGACCACTAGTCTAACACTCACCCAGTACCCAGTCATTAGACCACTAGTCTAACACTCACCCAGTACCCAGTCATTAGACCACTAGTCTAACACTCACCCAGTACCCAGTCATTAGACTACTAGTCTAACACTCAGCTGTCCTTTATGTCCTGTAGAGGCTTCTTCCTCTCTTGTCAGCTCTCACCTCTGACCCGTGACCCCTAGTGCTCTGCCCAGGGTCAACACAATGTCACTCGGAGGCGCAATTAAGCTCGTTACACAAGTTTAAGCCTGTTGGGCGACCTTAACTTACCTTAACTTAACAGTGGGAGTAAACAATCCTATTACTCTAATAATATAGACGAAGCCAAGAGCCCTTTTCCATTCTTAAATAACCCTGTCAGGCTTTGCTGCTGGTTGCTGGCTGTCAGACACTGTGTAGCCAACAACAGTACAAAAGCCTTATTAGAGGGATTGAACTAGTGATTCCAGGAACCTTTTTTGGAGCATCTGTTAAATGACCGAAATGTAAATGTACATTTAAAGAGACAAACGTTTTATATTAATATTAAATCCAAGTTTGTTAACAAAAACCCTTTAAAAGGAGAGTCTAAAATGTAATCTATTGAAAAGTGTGGATGGTTATACAATTAGAATACAACTTGGGTCTATACTGTGTGTTATATGGTCCAATGGTAAATGTGTTATTAGATCATTCAATTTGGGCTAGCGACTGATATAGAGACTAGAGCGTGAGTACAGACAGGGACTAGGAGGCTGACTGCAACAGCTGCCTCCACACATATTTCAGAGCGACTGCATTAGCCCTGAGGCTAAAGCCTAGACAAAGTGAGCTTTAATAAATTATTAGACCTTCCCTAAAGTTAAAACAATCACCAAGTGTTCATAGTGAAGCTAAGTCAAAGATGCTATGTGGTGCATTTTGCATTTGTTTTTGTCAGACACACACACACACACACACACACATCCATATGTATCATTCAGGACACATTGAGTAGAGCTGACATGAATGCCACACAGGGCCCAAATCTCTTTCAGTCAAGAGAGGGTCACAGATAACTGAAGTTGAAATATGTCCATTCACACTGCTGTTGGGTTCCAGCTGCTGACAGGTGTACCCAATAGGGCCGGGACAATACCAGTATGGCGATACTCGTTCATATCGTGGCAAGGAAACAAAACACAAAACGGATTTAACTTCTTTAGGGAAACAGCACTAATGTTGGAAGCAAACATCATTATGTTGTCATCCAGTCAAAATTGTTTTCCAAGCTAAAGCACACAATATTTTACATACAGCAGGTATTTAAAGGACCAAGAGTTTGGTCTGTTTGAGGTTTTCATTTTTGCCATGGAAAGAATATTGCGATACTGGTATCATCCCAGCCCTAACACCCAATATATTCACAGACGAATATACTGTTTCCATAGCCTGAAAAACACTTCCATTACATTACATGATCATGACAACACAAGCTGAAGGTCAATGGCTATGGCAATATAGCAGTGAACAGCGGAGTCAATCACCACCTTCCGGAGACACCTGAAACCCCACCTCTTTAAGGAATACCTAGGATAGGATAAGTATTCCCTCTCACCCCCCCCCCCCTTTAAGATTTAGATGCACTATTGTAAAGTGACTGTTCCACTGGATGTCATAAGGTGAATGCACCAATTTGTAAGTCGCTCTGGATAAGAGCATCTGCTAAATGACTAAAATGTAAATGTTAAATGTAATGCTTATGCATTTTCCCCACACCATGTAGATGTATATTTACACAGCGCCTTCGGGAAAGAATTCACACCCCTTTACTTATTCCTCATGTGTTACAGCCTGAATTCAACATGGATTAAATGTTGTGTGTCACTGATCTACACACAATACCCCATAATGTCAAAGTGGAATTTTGCTTGTAGAAAATATTTGAAATTAATTTTAAAAATGTAATGTTGAAATGTCTTGGCTCAATAAGTATTAAATCCCTTTGTTATGGCAAACCAAAATAGAGTAAGTTTAGGAGTAAAAATGTGCTTAACAACTCCCATAATAAGTTGCATGGACTCATTCCATGTTCAATAATAGTGGTTAACATGAATTTTGACTACCCCATCTCTGTACCCCACACTTAAAATGTAAGGTCCCCCAATCGAGTACTACATTTCAAGCACAGATTCAACCACAAAAGACCAGGGAGGTTTTTCAATGCCTCACAAAGAAAGGCACCTATTGGTAGATTTTTTTTTAAATGTTAAAGATACAGGTTTGCTACCTAACTCAGTTGCCAGAGAGGAAGAAAACTGCTGATGGATTTGACCATGAGGCCAATGGGGATTTTAAAATGGTTACAAAGTTTGTTTAATGGCTGTGATAGGATGGAATGGATGGAAGGATGGAAAAACAACATTGTAGTTATTTCACAATACATGACAGAGTGAAAAGAAGGAAGCCTGTACAGAATAAAAATATTCCAAAACATGCATCCTGTTTGCAACAAGACACTAAAGTAATTCTGAAAAAAAAAATACTTTTTGTCCTGAATACAAAGCGTTAAGTTTGGGGCAAATCCAATACAACACATCACTGAGTACCACTATTCATATTTTCAAGCATGGGGATGGCTGCATCATGTTATGGGTATGCTTGTCATCGGCAAAGACTTGGGAGTTTCTTAGGATAAAGAGAAACGGAATACAACTATAAGCACAGACAAAATCCTGGAGGAAAACATGGTTATGTCTGCTTTCCAACAGACACAGGGAGACAAATTCACCTTTTAGGATAATAACTTTAAACTAAAGGCCAAATCACTGGAGTTGTTCACCAAGTGGCATTGAATGTTCCTGAGTGATCTAGTTACAGTTTTGACTGAATATATTGGCTTGAAAATCTATGGCAAGAACTTGAAAATGTCTGTGTAGCAGTGATCAACACTCAACTTGACAGAGCTTGAAGAATTTTTAAAAGAATAATGGTCAAATATTTAACAATCCAGGTCTTAGTCCAAACACGACTCCAACACCATCATTAAGTTTTCTGACGACACAACAGTGGTAGGCCGGATCACCGACAACGAGGAGACAGCCTATAGGGAGGAGGTCAGAGAACTGGCAGTGTGGTAGCAGGACAACAACCTCACCCTCAATGTGAGCAAGACAAAGGAGCTGATCGTGGACTACAGGAAAAGGCGGGCCGAACAGGCCCCCATTAACATCAACGGGGCTGTAGTAGAGCAGGTCGAGAGGTTCAAGTTCCTTGGTGTCCACATCACCAATGATCTATCATAGTCCAAATACACCAAGACAGTTGTGAAGAGGTCACGACAAAACCTTTTCCCCCCTCAGGACTGAAAAGATTTGGCATGGGACCCCAGATCCTCAAAAAGTTCTACAGCTGCATCATCGAGAGCATCCTGACCGGTTGCATCACTACCTGGTATGGCAATTGCTCGGCATCTGACCTAAGGTGATGCAGAGGATAGTGCATAGGACCCAGTAGATCACTGGGGCCAAGCTTCCTGCCATCCAGGACCTATATAATAGGCGGTGTCAGAGGAAAGCCCATAAAATTGTCAGAGACTCCAGTCACCCAAGTCATAGACTGTTTTCCCTGCTACCGCATGGCAAGCGGTACCGGAGTGCCAAGTCTAGGACCAAAAGGCTCCTGAACAGCTTCTACCCCCAAGCCATAAGACTGATGAACAAGTAAAGTTGGATTTGATTTGATTTGATTTAGAGAAGACACACAACTACAAATGTGCTTCTACAAAGTATTGACTCAGGGGTGTCAATACTTATTTTAATACATTTGCTAAAATTTCAAAAAACAAGTTTTCACTTTGTCATTATGCAGTATAATGTGTAGATGGGTGACGAAAAAAAATGTTTCATCCATTTTGAATTTAGGCTGTAATACAACAAAATGTGGAACGAGTCTAGGGGTATGAACACTTTCTGAAGGGACTGTACCTTGGGCCAAATCCTATCAATGCCAAATCCATGTTACAAGCTTACAAACAGGTGGCTTTTAGATAGCTCTAGAGGCATAATCCTAGATTAAGACTGACAACAGGTCTTCACTGGACTGGGAATACATCTCCATTGTAGTTCCAGACTGTCTCTTATCTCAAAGCTCACAGCACGCGTTGTTTGTCACCGGGGAAAAAACACAGCAACATTTGTCTGTTTGTTTGCATCAAACAGCTATATTATTCACCACAAAACTGCTTTCTAAAAGGAGATCAACAAAAAAAATATTCATTAAATTATTGAATGGCATGAAAGAGACATTGTACATTTGTTCTAGTTTTTAGACAGTAAATAATGAACTTAGTTTGAGAATGAATAGTTTACACGCAAGAAGCGACGCAGGCTTTTCAGGGAACACGATACACAATGGAGAGACATTGGGGAGAATGATGCATGTTTAAAGTACCTCGCTACACAACCCATCTGACAGTCCAAGATAAATAAATGTATAATATGGGTAGACATCAGGGCTTCTATTCATAAAGTGTCTCAGAGGTAGAGTGCTGATCCAGGATCAGGTCGCTTCTCTTTTTTTGTTATGAATTAAAATACAAAAATGATCTGAGATCAGCACTCCTACTCTGATGGAATACAGGCCCATACAGTAGCAATAGAAAACGGCACTGCTTTCTACCACTTTTTTTTACTTTCTTTCCTCTTAATCACTAGTCCCAGACTAAAACGTAGATGGAGAGGGCAGGACTAGCTTATGGTGTATGTAAGCAGAGTTAGATAATGCTTGGATGACCTGAGGTCAGGTGAGGAGGAGAGGCAGATCAGGAAGGCTGAGGAGGCACTGAGAGAAGTACATTTAGACCCTGAAACTCTAGTTCTCTCCCCTCCCAGAACAGTTGTTGTTGGGTTGCGCGTCAGCAGTGTCCCCTTGGCATGGCCAGCTGTCAGAATGCAAGCTAATCCTCCAAGGTATCCCCCTGCCAGGCCAGGACATTGTATAGCCTCCGTCCCCCACTGCTGCCCTGGCCTGTACCACAGTCTCTCTGTCTGTGTGCCTGTCTGCGTGGGGCACGTTAAAGGTTTATTATGGGGGATCAGGCAAAGGCCTGCACAGACACACATTTAGGTTTGTTAGCACAGTACAGACAGACCTGACAGAACAGACAGACAAACAGAACAGACAGACAAACAGAACAGACCCAACAGAGACCAGACACGACATATCGAAAGACAGACAGACGACAGACCAGAGACAGACAGACCAGACAGACAGACACACAGACAGACACAGACAGACAGACGCCCTAAAATACAACACACACACACACAGACTTAAAGCCTGCCTGGCGTTGAGAGGTGTAAGAGTGAGATGGCAGGCCAAGTCATCCTGGCTCCTACACAAGGTAGCCATTGTCCCCTGTAGCCGCAGATATGCTATACATTATACAGAGCACAGGTTGAACTCATACAGCCATAGGCGCTGGCTAACCATAGCCTTTTTATTCACATGGGGCCAGGACCTCAAATCACCATCGACCTCAGGAAATACTCTAGGGCTTTTGTTTATTGAGTAACACCCATAGAGATCCTATTAAATTATTAGAGGGGCCACGTCATTTAAGGACATATATCCTGAACCCTCAAAGTTCCATAATGGGGCGACAATGGCAGCCATCTTTGTCAGGGAGAAATCCAAAACCAGTCTATCCCTTTCATACACAGACCAAAATCCCACTTATTTACCAGGCCTGGATTTTTATACCAGCTTTTTCCTATATCTGAAAGGGGTAGGGGGTCAAAAACGTGGAAAATAAAAGCCACATAGAGACCTAGTCATGATTCCTGCATTTTCACAGACCCTGTAACCAAAATGCAGGTATCGGGCTGTGTGAATATGGTTCTCTCCTTTTTTTAAAGTAGATGTATTAACACTTCCATTGTTTAACACCTCACTAATTTGAACTGCAAACCACCCACATGGTTCAACAACATACACCACCCAGCACTGACACATTTATATATATATGCCATTTAGCAGACGCTTTTATCCAAAGCGACTTACAGTCATGTGTGCATACATTCTACGTATGGGTGGTCCCGGGAATCAAACCCACTACCCTGGCGTTACAAGCGCCATGCTCTACCAACTGAGCTACAGAAGGACACATAGCTCAGGGGAGGCAAACCCTCTGGAGAGCAAGCAGGATCTTCTTCGAGTCCTATTTTAAAGAGTTACAAAACCTAAAATGTCTGTGTTCTTACCTTGACAGCAGTCTATGGACAAGATGACAAGATGACAAGATGACAAGATGACAAGATGCTTACCCACTGCCATCAATCATTAATATGAGTATTTCTTGTGCAGAGCCTTGTTCTAGTGGAAACACTCTCCGGCACCTGCTGCATACAACTTTCCACCGGAGAACAGGGATCCATCTCTACTTCCAACCTTCCCACTGTTTCTCATCCTATTTGCCTGTCTCCCCATCTAATTTCATTACAGATTTTTACCTTGTCAGCTCGGGATTCAATCAAGTAATCACTGGGCTACCTGCTGCCCAATATTACTTGACCAGTGACTTGACCAGTGAGAACTAATTAACTCAAACTACTGGGTGATTCTCATGAAACCAGTTTTAAACCTGTCTGTAACAGATTGAGTTACAAAACCATGATGCATTTGCAAAAATCAACTATTATTCTGAGGAATAAATGTATTTCCGACAGAATTTTGTGAACTTTCACCCCAAATTCTCATTGCTGAAATGTGTCCGGATTATATTCTCTATTTGAATAAAACACAAATTATGTTGCTGTAGTTTGTCCATCTGTCTCCCACGGTATGCAACTGTCTCCCACTGTCTACCTCAGTCTCCCACTGTCTACCTCAGTCTCCCACTGTATTCACTGTCTACCTCAGTCTCCCACTGTCTACCTCAGTCTCCCACTGTATTCACTGTCTACCTCAGTCTCCCACTGTCTACCTCAGTCTCCCACTGTCTACCTCAGTCTCCCACTGTCTACCTCAGTCTCCCACTGTATTCACTGTCTACCTCAGTCTCCCACTGTATTCACTGTCTACCTCAGTCTCCCACTGTCTACCTCAGTCTCCCACTGTATTCACTGTCTACCTCAGTCTCCCACTGTATTCACTGTCTACCTCAGTCTCCCACTGTATTCACTGTCTACCTCAGTCTCCCACTGTCTATCTCAGTCTCCCACTGTCTACCTCAGTCTCCCACTGTCTACCTCAGTCACCCACAGTCTACCTTAGTCTCCCACTGTACGCCTCTACTGGTACGTATTCACATGGCATCCAAGGGTACATTGGGAGTGAACAAAGTGGAACTATCATATTTTGGGACACAGTGGCATACAGTAGGAGACAGTGGTAGACTGTGGGAGACTGTGAATATAGTGGGAGACAGAGCGAGACAGTGGGAAACTGTGGGAGACAGAATGAGACAGTGGGAGACAGAACGAGACAGTGAATATAGTGGGAGACAGAACGAGACAGTGAATATAGTGGGAGACAGAACGAGACAGTGGGAGACAGAATGAGACAGTGGGAGACAGAGCGAGACAGTGAATATAGTGGGAGACAGAGCGAGACAGTGAGAGACAGTGGGAGACAGAACGAGACAGTGGGAAACAGTGGGAGACAGAACGAGACAGTGGGGGACAGTGAATATAGTGGGAGACAGACCAAGACAGTGGGAAACAGTGGGAGACAGAACGAGACCGTGGGGGACAGTGAATATAGTGGGAGACAGAGCGAGACAGTGAATATAGTGGGAGACAGACCAAGACAGTGGGAAACAGTGGGAGGCAGTGAGAGACAGACCAAGACAGTGGGAAACAGTGGGAGACCGTGGGAGACAGTGGGAAACAGTGGGAGACAGAACGAGACAGTGGGAGACAGTGAATATAGTGGGAGACAGAGCGAGACAGTGAATATAGTGGGAGACAGAGCGAGACAGTGGGAGACAGAACGAGACAGTGGGAGACAGAGCGAGACAGTAAATATAGTGGGAGACAGAGCGAGACAGTGAATATAGTGGGAGACAGAGCGAGACAGTGGGAGACAGAACGAGACAGTGGGAGACAGAGCGAGACAGTGAATATAGTGGGAGACAGAGCGAGACAGTGAATATAGTGGGAGGCAGAACGAGACAGTAGGAAACAGTGGGAGACAGTGGGAGACAGAACGAGACAGTGGGAGACAGTGAATATAGTGGGAGACAGAGCGAGACAGTGAATATAGTGGGACACAGAGCGAGACAGTGGGAGACAAAACGAGACAGTGGGAGACAGAGCGAGACAGTAAATATAGTGGGAGACAGAGCGAGACAGTGAATATAGTGGGAGACAGAGCGAGACAGTGAATATAGTGGGAGGCAGAGAGCAGAGACAGTGGGAGACAGAATGAGACAGTGGGAGACAGAGCGAGACAGTGAATATAGTGGGAGACAGAGCGAGACAGGGAATATAGTGGGAGACAGAGCGAGACAGTGGGAAACAGTGGGAGACAGAGCGAGACAGTGAATATAGTGGGAGACAGAGCGAGACAGAACGAGACAGTGAATATAGTGGGAGACAGAGCGAGACAGTGGGAGACAGAACGAGACAGTGGGAGACAGAGCGAGACAGAACGAGACAGTGAATATAGTGGGAGACAGAGCGAGACAGTGGGAGACAGAGCGAGACAGTGAATATAGTGGGAGACAGAGCGAGACAGAACGAGACAGTGAATATAGTGGGAGACAGAGCGAGACAGTGGGAGACAGAACGAGACAGTGGGAGACAGAGCGAGACCGAACGAGACAGTGAATATAGTGGGAGACAGAGCGAGACAGTGGGAGACAGAACGAGACAGTGGGAGACAGAGCGAGACAGAACGAGACAGTGGGAGACAGTGAATAAAGTGGGAGACAGAGCGAGACAGAACGAGACAGTGAATAAAGTGGGAGACAGAGCGAGACAGTGAATATAGTGGGAGACAGAGCGAGACAGTGGGAAACAGTGGGAGACAGAGCGAGACAGAATGAGACAGTGGGAAAAGTGGGAGACAGAACAAGATAGTGGGGGACAGTGAATATAGTGGGAGACAGAGCGAGACAGTGAATATAGTGGGAGACAGAGCGAGACAGTGAATATAGTGGGAGACAGAGCGAGACAGAACGAGACAGTGAATATAGTGGGAGACAGAGCAAGACAGTGGGAGACAGAACGAGACAGTGGGAGACAGAGCGAGACAGAGACAGAGCAAGACAGTGGGAGACAGAACGAGACAGTGGGAGACAGAGCGAGACAGAACGAGACAGTGGGAGACAGAGCGAGACAGCGAATATAGTGGGAGACAGAGCGAGACAGTGAATATAGTGGGAGACAGTGCGAGACAGTGGGAAACAGTGGGAGACAGAGCGAGACAGTGAATATAGTGGGAGACAGAGCGAGACAGAACGAGATAGTGGGAAACAGTGGGAGACAGAGCGAGACAGAACGAGACAGTGGGAAACGTGGGAGACAGAACGAGAAAGTGGGGGACAGTGAATATAGTGGAATATAGTGGGAGACAGTGAGTGACAGTGGATATCTGCTCCCACTACGCTGTGAATAAACTTTACCTTTCAAATAAACAGGAGATCTGATTCTGCAGCTCACAATTGCATTCCGTGTGTACCGTGTGCACTGTGTGTACCGTGTGTACTGTGTGTACCGTGTGTACCGTGTGTACAGTGTGTACCATGTGTACCGTGTGTACCGTGTGTACCGTGTGTACCGTGTGTACCGTGTGTACCGTGTGTACCGTGTGTACCGTGTGTACCGTGTGTACCGTGTGTACCGTGTGTACCGTGTGTACCGTGTGTACCGTGTGTACAGTGTGTACAGTGTGTACCGTGTGTACAGTGTGTACCGTGTGTACAGTGTGTACAGTGTGTACCGTGTGTACAGTGTGTACCGTGTGTACCGTGTGTATTCCAAACTTCAAAGATGACAACATAAATCTCTCTGCATATTAGAATTTCACTTGTCCCATCTATTTGACATGTTACAGTGCATTTGCACACTACACAGGTGAGGAGGATGTCAACCTGGGACTTTCCAACAGCTACAAAATCCAAATTCAATCCTTGATGACTCTTTATTTTTCCCTCTCCTTCTCTCTCTTTCCCTATTTTCTTTCTCTCCCTCTCCCTCTCACTCTTTCCCTATATTCTTTCTCTCCCTCTCACTCTTTCCCTATATTCTTTCTCTCCCTCTCACTCTTTCCCTATATTCTTTCTCTCCCTCTCCTTCTCTCTCTTTCCCTATAATCTTTCTCTCCCTCTCCCTCTCCCTCTCCCTCTTTCCCTATATTCTTTCTCTCCCTCTCACTCTTTCCCTATATTCTTTCTCTCCCTCTCCTTCTCTCTCTTTCCCTATATTCTTTCTCTCCCTCTCCTTCTCTCTCTTTCCCTATAATCTTTCTCTCCCTCTCCCTCTCCCTCTCCCTCTTTCCCTATATTCTTTCTCTCCCTCTCACTCTTTCCCTATATTCTTTCTCTCCCTCTCCTTCTCTCTCTTTCCCTATATTCTTTCTCTCCCTCTCACTCTTTCCCTATATTCTTTCTCTCCCTCTCACTCTTTCCCTATATTCTTTCTCTCCCTCTCCTTCTCTCTCTTTCCCTATATTCTTTCTCTCCCTCTCACTCTTTCCCTATATTCTTTCTCTCCCTCTCCTTCTCTCTCTTTCCCTATATTCTTTCTCTCCCTCTCACTCTTTCCCTATATTCTTTCTCTCCCTCTCCTTCTCTCTCTTTCCCTATATTCTTTCTCTCCCTCTCACTCTTTCCCTATATTCTTTCTCTCCCTCTCCTTCTCTCTCTTTCCCTATATTCTTTCTCTCCCTCTCACTCTTTCCCTATATTCTTTCTCTCCCTCTCACTCTTTCCCTATATTCTTTCTCTCCCTCTCCTTCTCTCTCTTTCCCTATAATCTTTCTCTCCCTCTCCCTCTCCCTCTCACTCTTTCCCTATATTCTTTCTCTCCCTCTCACTCTTTCCCTATATTCTTTCTCTCCCTCTCCTTCTCTCTCTTTCCCTATAATCTTTCTCTCCCTCTCCCTCTCCCTCTCCCTCTTTCCCTATATTCTTTCTCTCCCTCTCACTCTTTCCCTATATTCTTTCTCTCCCTCTCCTTCTCTCTCTTTCCCTATATTCTTTCTCTCCCTCTCCTTCTCTCTCTTTCCCTATAATCTTTCTCTCCCTCTCCCTCTCCCTCTCCCTCTTTCCCTATATTCTTTCTCTCCCTCTCACTCTTTCCCTATATTCTTTCTCTCCCTCTCACTCTTTCCCTATATTCTTTCTCTCCCTCTCACTCTTTCCCTATATTCTTTCTCTCCCTCTCACTCTTTCCCTATATTATTTCTCTCCCTCTCCTTCTCTCTCTCTCCCTATATTCTTTCTCTCCCTCTTACTCTTTCCCTATATTATTTCTCTCCCTCTCTCTCTTTCCCTATATTCTTTCTCTCCCTCTCACTTTTTCCCTATATTATTTCTCTCCCTCTCCTTCTCTCTCTTTCCCTATATTCTTTCTTTCTGTCAGTCAACATGTTGTTCACTCTTTAAGACCATATTGGTCCACAGGTCAGGTGAAATTTCAGAGAACTATTAGAATAGTGACTGGATTACTTACCGATTAAGGGGCTTAAGTTCAACTAATTAAGTTTAAATTTAGTAGGTGGAAACTCCATTGTGTTGAAGAGAGGGGCCGAAGAAGAAAGAGAGAGCCTATTTGCCTTGTCAACCTTCCTGTTCTTAATCTACTCTGATCCTGTTGGAGGTTAAATTCATTAGACCACTGTTAGTTACACACTTCACTCTTGACAGTGATATAAGACCATGGCTGGTTCATAGTTACACTAGGGCGCCTGCCCACACACTCACACACACACAGGCACACACACAGGTACACAGGCACACACACACAGGCACACACACACAGGCACACACACACAGGCACACGCACGCACGCACACACACACACACACACACACACACACACACAAAAGCACACAAGGGAACACACACACACCAAACAAGCACAGACACCACCGCACCACACACACGCGCACCACACATGCTCGCACACACACACACACTTTTCCTCGGATCACAGTCTCCATGTATACTGTATATCCATATGGTTAATTGACTTCGACAAAGAACAAAGGCGACGATTAAGGGATTGACGGTTCCACACAGTCACTGATCAGGGGGACTTAGTCATGGCTTTGAAAGAGGTCATCACTCCCTGCACTACGATTACCAGACCTTTTGCAAAGGAAAGCAAAAATCAGCATTGCTTAAGTCCTAGTAGTCCCTCCCTGTTTCAATCCATTTCCTTCTGTTTGATTCATAATGGACACAACCCAGATGTCCCTTGAGGATACGGAGGATGCTCCTTCTACTGCACTTTGTAAAGTATGTGTCTTGCGACATCCCAGTGGGCACAGACGTCAGTTCAATGTCTAGTTTTTATTAACATGTGGTTGTGAGTTGTCAACTAATGTGAATTCAGCGGGAAATCAATAAAAAAATGGAGATGTATTGGAGATTGTATTGGTCCTTCTGTAGCTCAGTTGGTAGAGCATGGCGCTTGTAACGCCAGGGTAGTGGGTTTGATCCCCGGGACCACCCATACGTAGAATGTATGCACACATGACTGTAAGTCGCTTTGGATAAAAGTGTCTGCTAAATAGCATATATATATATATATATAGATTAAAAGTTGGGTGAAATAAATTCCCTTACGTTGATGACTTTTTGCAAATCTATTTTACACTTTGACTCAACGTCATCATTTAGATTTTTTGTTTGTTACCAAAACAAAGTTTATTGGTTGTGTACACAGTTTAGCAGATGCAATAGCAGGTGCAGCTAAATGCTTATGTTACTAGCTCCTAACAATGCAATACAATGTCAAACAAGTACACAAATTATACAAAAAAATGTAATTAAGGAATGTCATAACGAATCCAATTAACAACCCAAATAGCACTGTAACCGTAATCCAAATGCAATCTGTACGTATATAAACCGGATGATTTTACACAAGATATACTAGGAATGATATGTACAAGAATCCAGCATATTAAACATATTTGGTGTGTATAAACAGTGTAACTAACATACCATGTACAGTAGTAGAAATATTAGAATGAGCTATGTCAAGAATACAGTATTTATATACACAGTACAAAAACACATAGCAAAATGGATAGAATTGCAGGAAATTAGCTTCCAGACCAGAGACTGGAATATAAATATGGTGAGCTCCAAAGGTATTGGGACAGTGACACGATTTGCTCTTTTGGCTCTGTACTCCAGCACTTTGGATTTTAAATAACACAATGACTATGAGGTTAAAGCGCAGACTGTCAGCTTTCATTTTAGGTTATGTTCATCCATATCGAGTGAACCGTTTAGAAATTACAGCACTTTTTGTACATTTTAGGGGACCAAAAGTATTTGGACAAATTCACTTATACTCCATGTGTATTAAACTAGTAAAAAGTTAAGTAGTTGGTCTCATATTCATAGCATGCAATGACTACACTGTATTCACTAACATGTTCGACCTCGCCCTGACCCAGTCTGTAATACCTACATGTTTCAAGCATAGTCCTTGTGCCCAAGAACGCCAAGGTGACCAGACTAAATGACTACCGCATCGTAGCACTCACATCTGTAGACAAGAAATGCTTTGAAAGGCTGGTCATGGCTCACATCAACATCATCATTCCAGAAACTCTGGACCCACTCCAATTCCCATACCACCTAAACAGATCCACAGATGATGCAATCTCTGTTGCACTCCACACTGCCCTTGCCCAACTGGACAGAGGGAACATCTACGTGTATGTGAGAATGTTGTTCATTGGCTTCAGCTCAGCAGTGTTCAACACCATAGTGCCCTCCAAGCTAATCACTAAGCTAAGGTCCCTGGGACTGAACACCTCCCTCTGACACTGGATCTTGGACATCCTGATGGGACACCCCCAGGTGGCAACAACACATATGCCACGCTGAACCCCAACACTGGGGTGCCTCAGGGCTGTGTGCTTAGAGCCCTCCTGTACTCCCTGTTCACCCACGACTGCGTGGCCGTGCACGCCTCCAACACCAACGTCAAATTTGCCAATGACACGACAGTGGTAAGCCGGATCACTGACGACGATGAGGCAGCCTATAGGGAGGAGGTCAGAGACCTGGCAATTTGGTGCCAGGAAAACAACCTCTCCCTCAACGTCAGCAAGACTAAGGAGCTGATCGTGGACTACAGGAAATGGTTGAAAGCTTCTAGTTCCTTAGTGTTTACATCACTAAGGACCTATCATAGTCCAAACACACCAACACAGTTGTGAACAGGGCACGCCAGTCCCTCTTCTATCTCAGGAGGCTGAAACTATTTTGGCATAGATCCTCAGATCCTCAAAACGTTATACAGCTGCACCATTGAGAGCAGGCCATGCCTTGGTTGGCTGAGGTCCTTGATGATCTCCTTGGCCTCCTGGTTTGGTAACAGCTCGGCATCCGACCACAAGCCGATACAAAAGGTAGTGCGTACGGCCCAGTACATCACTGGGGCCAAACTCCCTGCCATCCAGAAC
The DNA here is from genome assembly GCF_021184085.1 of Oncorhynchus gorbuscha. Lineage (NCBI taxonomy): Eukaryota > Metazoa > Chordata > Actinopteri > Salmoniformes > Salmonidae > Oncorhynchus > Oncorhynchus gorbuscha. Next base: position 12,609,219 of record NC_060178.1, read on the forward strand.
CTCTATACCAGGCGGTGTCAGAGGATGGGCCTAAAAATTGTCAAAGACTCCAGCCACCCAAACCATAGACTGTTCTCTCTGCTACCGTGCCGGAGCGCTAAGTCTGGCACCAAAAGGCTCCTGAACAGCTTCTACATCCAAGCCATAAGACCCCTTTTGCAATAACTATTTTTGACTCTATGCAGACACACTGGACTCTTCCCACACACTCACACATACTGTAGATAATGGGAGGGTGAACAGGCCATGGCGCGGGTGGCTGAGGTCCTTGATGATCTCCTTGACCGGGTGCGACACAGGATGTCCTGGAGGGCAGGCAGTATACCCACGGTAATGTGCTGCACCACCCTCTGGAGAGGCCTGTAGTTGCGGGCAGTGCAGTTGCCGTACCAGGGTTAAGGTCTGATTATAAAGGCATAACCACTGATCTGAAAGGATCGGCATTATATAGGCATAATGACTGATCTAGGGCCTCCCGAGTGGTGCAGCAGTCTAAGGCACTGCAGTGCTTGAGGCATCACTACAGATCCGGGTTCGATCCCGAGCTGTGTCGCAGCCGGCCGCGACCGGGGGACCCATGAGGCAACACACAATTGGCCCAGCATCGTCCAGGTAAGGGGAGGGTTTGGCCGGCCCAGCCAATACTACTTGAGTAAAAGTCTAATAGTATTTGGTTCTAAATATACTTAAGTATCAAAAGTAAATGTAATTGCTAATTTAAAATTCAGATAATTTAAAATTCCTTATATTAAGCAAAGCAGATGGCACCATTTTCTTGTTTTAAAAATGTATCATTTACAAACGATGCATTTATATTTAGTGAGTCTGCCAGATCAGAGGCAGTAGGGATGACCATGTGTTCTCTTGATAGGTGTGTGAATTGGACCATTTTCCTGTTCTGCTAAGCATTCGTCATGTAACGAGTACTTTTTGGAGTCAGGGAAAATGTATGGAGTAAAAAGTACAATATTTTCTTTAGGAATGTAGTGAAGTAAAAGTTGTCAAAAATATAAATAGTAAAGTAAAGATATCCCCAAAAAGTAGTACTTTCAAGTATTTTGACTTAAGTACTTTACACCACTGCCGGCCGGGATGTCCTTGTCACATCGCACTCTAGCGACTCCTGTGGAAGGCCGGGCACATGCACACTGACACGGTCGCACGATGTTTCCTCCGACACATTGGTGCGGCTGGCTTCCGGGTTAAGTGAGCCGTGTGTCAAGAAGCAGTGCAGCTCCGTGTTTTGGAGGGCGCATGGCTCTCTACCTTCGCCTCTCCCAAGTCCATACGGGAGTTGCAGTGATTTTAATTTTTTATTTATCCATTATTTTACCAGGTAAGTTGACTGAGAACACATTCTCATTTGCAGCAATGACCTGGGGAATAGTTACAGGGGAGAGGAGGGGAATGAATGAGCCAATTGTAAACTGGGATTATTAGGTGACCGTGATGGTTTGATGGCCAGATTGGGAATTTAGCCAGGACACCGGGGTTAACACCCCTACTCTTACGATAAGTGCCATGGGATCTTTAATGACCGCAGAGAGTCGGGACACCCGTTTAACGTCCCATCCAAAAGACGGCACCCTACACAGGGCAGTGTCCCCAATCACTGGCCTGGGCCATTGGGATATTTTTTAGACCAGAAGAAAGAGTGCCTCCTACTGGCCCTCCAACACCACTTCCAGCAGAATCTGGTTTCCCATCCAGGGACTGACCAGGGCCAACCCTGCTTAGCTTCAGAAGCAAGCCAGCAGTGGTATGCAGGGTGGTATGGGGACAAGACTGTAACTACCAATTGGATATCATGAAATTGGGGAGAAAAAGGGCAATAAATAAAGGTATAACCACTGGTCTGAAAGGACCGGCATTATAAAGGTATAACCACTGGTCTGAAAAGACCGGCATTATAAAGGTATAACCACTGACCTGAAAGGACTGGAATTATAAAGGTATCACCACTGGTCTGAAAGGACCGGCATTATAAAGGTATAACCACTGGTCTGAAAAGACCGGCATTATAAAGGTATAACCACTGACCTGAAAGGACTGGCATTATAAAGGTATCACCACTGGTCTGAAAGGACTGGCATTATAAAGATATAACCACTGACCTGAAAGGACCGGCATTATAAAGGTATAACCACTGGTCTGAAAAGACCGGCATTATAAAGGTATAACCACTGGTCTGAAAAGACCGGCATTATAAAGATATAACCACTGACCTGAAAGGACCGGCATTATAAAGGTATAACCACTGGTCTGAAAAGACCGGCATTATAAAGGTATAACCACTGACCTGAAAGGACCGGCATTATAAAGATATAACCACTGGTCTGAACGGACTGGCATTATAAAGGTATAACCACTGACCTGAAAGGACCGGCATTATAAAGGTATAACCACTGACCTGAAAGGACCGGCATTATACAAATATAACCACTGGTCTGAAAGGACTGGCATTATAAAGATATAACCACTGGTCTGAAAGGACCGGCATTATAAAGATATAACCACTGGTCTGAAAGGACCGGCATTATAAAGATATAACCACTGGTCTGAAAGGACCGGCATTATAAAGGTATCAAAATGCCTTCTGCCTTCTGGAACATGTGAACTTTCATGTGCCTTAATAACAAACTTGTATGCCATGCGATCTGTATATACGAATAACTTTTAAAAATTACGAGCCTTGTTGGTTAAGCAACAGAAAAAGTCAGCAACCTTCCCACTAGCCGTGATTGGCTGAGAAAATGAGTTGGCTGGACATGCCGAGAGAGGAGTTGGTCTGCCATATAGAAGGCTTCTGTCTATTTGAGCTGGTCAGTCTGTGTTGGTAATCCTGTCGAATGCAGCTTATTTTAAATGTATCGTGTAGTGGAGCTGAATATGTGTTGCTCTGCACTTTCTGGAGGATCGAGTTTTGAAATCAGTAGAATTAGAGTATGACAGCTAAAGAGATGGAGAAAACACCTGTCTCCAGATTTCATTTTCAAACTAAGGGCAACCGTATCATGGTATTCGTGACAAGGAGACACGTTCATCATGCATGATGATGTATATGGGGAAGATAGTCTAGCGTTAGCTAGCTACATTTTTAGATATTACACATTTCAAATTTTGACAGAAAGTGGTTTTATTTCAAGCAAAATGTACTGTTAGCTAGCTAAAGTAAACTGGCTGGCTCCCTAGCTAACGTTATGTGTATGATGTTATTATTCATATCCCAGAACCATTTGCTTTGCTAGTTAGAGCCTAATGTTACCTAGCTAACATTGAACCGGGTTGGTTAGCTCCCAGCAGATTCATTCAGGGTAATAACCGCCCTTATTTGGCACTATGTTCCTTGTTGGTTATCAAGCTAACGTTAGCTGGCTGGCTTGTTAGCTAATGTTACGTCATGTGTGTGATCTTACAAGTTATTTACCTAGCTAGGTTCATTGTTTACCTAGTTAGCTAGCTTCATGTCTTAAGCTAAAGTGTACTGTTAGCTAGCTAACGTTAGCTGGCTGGCTCCCTAGCTGACTTTATTTGTATCCCAGAGCCATTTGCTTTTCTAGTTAGAGCCTAATGTTAGCTAGCTAACATTGTACCTGGTTGCGTGACGTGTTTACCTCGCTAAGTTAATTGTTTAGCATGTCTTAAGCTAAAGCGCACAACACCTGTTGAATATGGCCGGTGTCAGTAAACGTCTGCAAAAATGAGTAATGAAATTGTTGGAAGCAGAGCTGGTTAGGCTGTTTTCATGCTATCTAGTGGTAAACAAATCATCGGCCAGAGCGTCAGGTGTGCGCTCTGAACGATCCGAGAGCAAAACGAGATGGGTGGGGCTAAAGCTTAAGAGGGTGTGAACGATGCTGAATGGGTGTAGACAAAGAAGAGCTCTTCACTAGATACCAAAAATTCAAAGGCCATTTTCTCAAAAGTGAGTTTACAAGTTCATCAACTTTTAAAGCAGAATAACTTTCCCATTGTTTCCTCAAATGCAGTGTATGATGTACCATTTTGTAGCTCTGAGTCTCTGCTTTTATCCAATATAAAATAAAAACATTTCAAATTTTGCAAAGGGCATAGGGTGCCATTTAGGACACAGACATCCTATCAATGGCAGTGAGCCAGGGAGATGAGGTGTCAGGAATCAAGTTAAGACCCAAGTGCAGACTATGTGAAGGAACCATGTTTAATGTAAGAACCGGGGCAGACAAACGACAGGTCAAGGCAGGTAGGGGTCGATAATCCAGAGTAGAGGCCAAGTTACAGGACGGCAGGCAGGCTCAGGGTCAGGACAGGCAGGGGTCAAAAACCAGGAGGACGAGAAAAAATAAACTGGAAAAAGCAGGCGCTGAGACACAAAACGCTGATAGGCTTGAACAAACAAGACGAAGTGGCCATAGACAGACAGAAAACACAGGTATAAATACCCAGAGGATAAGTGGGGAAGATGGGTGACACCTGGAGGTGGTGGCGACAAGCACAAGGACAGGTGAAACAGAACAGGGCGTGACATGATGAATCGTTTACCAATATGGACACCTAGAGTGGTGACAGTGACAGCCCTGTGAGACCTTGTAGCACGGCTGCCATGGCAGATCTGAGAGGCCAGGTGAGGATTAGAGTGAGTTTCCACTAGACGCTGATATTGGGTCACTTTCCCTACTAACGTTTAAGGTTAAGATCGAGGGAAGGGACGTTGATCCTACATCTGTACCTAGGGAAACTTTACCATGGAGGGCTAGGTGGCCAGCCTCTGTGGCTTGGAAAAGAACAGGTGAGTTTGATCCTGACCTTTCAGTTAAAACCAGAAGCAATTATTAACCTGAGTGGTGGCTGCTCTGATGGCATGTCTTAATGGTAGCCTTTAGAAGTATGTCGGCTTCAGGAGACACCAGTTGTTACCTGGCATTTTGGTGAAAGTAAGTTAAACGTATGCACGTGCACACACACACACACACACACACACACACACACACACACACACACACACACACACACACACACACACACACACACACACACACACACACACACACACACACACACACACACACACACACACACACACACACACACACACACACACACACACACACACTCTTCTCCCTAGCAGAATTGTCAGGCGGGGCGCAAAGGCCCCCAAAGCAACATAGGCCCTCTGACATCAAAATAACTGTCATACAATGGTAGGAGAAACACTGCACTAACCGAATGGAAAGAGCATTTCACAAAAACATATACAATCTCCTGCCTTTGTGTTTTGACAGCCACTGCCTGTGCTTGGTACAGATCATATAATGGGCATTGTGTACTCTACAGAAGAGTGACACAAACACATTCCCTACAGTACATTTCTTAAGTCTGAGTCTCCCCTTAAGGAGATATGTGACATATGCCACAGGGTGATATGCGGAAGGTGACATATGCCACTGGGTGAGTACATCATCATTAAGCTCGGGGCCCTGGGTCTGAACCCTGCCCTGTGCAAATGGGTACTGGACTTCCTGATGGGCCACCCCCAACAACACCTCTACTATGGTGATCCTCAACACAGGGGCCCCACAAGGGTGCGTGCTCAGCCCCCTCCTGTACTCCCTGTTCACCCATGACTGGGTGGCCACGCACATCTCAAACTCAATCCTCAAGTTTGCTGATGACACAACAGTGGTAGGCCTGATGACCAACATCAATGAGACAGCCTACAGGGAGGAGGTGAGGGCCCTGGCGGAGTGATGCCAAGAAAATAACCTCTCCCTCAACGCCAACAACGAAGGAGCTGATCATGGACTTCAGGAGAGCAGAGTAAGCACGCCCCCATCCACATCGACAGGGCCACACTGGAGAAGGTGAAAAGCTTAAAGTTCCTCGGCGTACACATCAATGACAATCTGAAATTCCACACTCACATAGACAGTTAGGTGAAAAAGGAACAACAGCGCCTCTTCAACCTCAGGAGGCTGGTACGGCAACTGTACCGCCTGCAACTGCAGGGCTCTTCAGAGGGTGGTGCGGTCTGCCCAAAGCATCACCGGGGGCACACTGCCTACCCTACAGGACATCTACAGCACCCGGTGTCACAGGAAGGTCAAAAAGATCATCAAGGACTCCGTAACTGTCACTAGCCGGCTACCACCCGGTTACTCTACCCTGCGCTGAACTTTAGTCACTGTCACTAGACGGCTACCACCCGGTTACTCTACCCTGCCCTGAACTTTAGTCTCTGTCACTACACGGCTACCACCCGGTTACTCTACCCTGCCATGAACTTTAGTCACTGTCTGTCCTAGACGGCTACCACCCGGTTACTCTACCCTGCCCTGAACTTTAGTCTCTGTTACTAGACGGCTACCACCCGGTTACTCTACCCTGCACCTTAGAGGCTGCTTCCCCATGTACATAGACATGGAATCACTGGTCACTTTAATAATGTTTACTGTTTTACCCACTTTATATGTATATACTGTATTCTAGTCAAGGACTTTCCTATTTAAATATTGCTGTACATATACTATTCTATCCTACATATTCTTCAGATATACCACATATTCTATCCACATACTGTCCATGTCTATACATCCCATCATATAGTTAAGCAATTGTCACACTCTGACCATAGTTTGCATTGTTTGTTTCTATGTTTTGTTTGGTCAGGGTGTGATATGAGTGGGCATTCTATGTTGTATGTCTAGTTTGTCTGTTTCTATGTGTTTGGCCTGATATGGTTCTCAATCAGAGGCAGGTGTTAGTCGTTGTCTCTGATTGGGAACCATATTTAGGTAGCCTGTTTTGTATTGTGGGGTGGGGGGGTGTGGGTGATTGTTCCTGTTTCCAGTGTTGGTATTCACGTTACTGGACTGTTTCGTCTTGGTTCTTTTTTGTCGGTTCATTGTTTTTGTTTGTTGTTTAAGTATCCCATTAAAAATGGATAATCATCACGCTGCATTTTGGTCCTGCTCTCTTTCTCCCGAAGACGATCGTTACAGCAATAAGGCACCTCGGGGTGTGGTATATGGCCAATATACCACGGCTAACGGCTGTTCTTATGCACGACGCAACCCCCGAGGTGCCTTATTTCTATTATAAACTTATTACCAACGTAATTAGAGCAGTAACAATACATTTTATCGTCATACCCGTGGTATACGGTCTGATATACCATGGCTGTCAGCCAATCAGCATTCAGGGCTCGAATCACCCAGTTTATATATAAGTACAGTATATATATATTGCATTTTTCTACACCCACAATAACATCTGCTAAATATGTGTATGCGACAAATAACATTTTATTTGATATGTGTAATGTGACATATGCCACAGCGTGACATGTGTAATGTGATACAGTGCATCTGAAGTCATCTGAGAAGATGAGAGGGGCGAGCGAGGCAAGGAAAGATGGTTGAAGGCTGTCAGTCATCATTGAGGATTGTTGATGTTGAAGATGACGATGAAGATGATGAAGAGCATGATTATGGTGATGATAATGACGATGACAATGACGACGGTGACGATGGTGATGAAGATGGTAATGCTGACAATGATGGTGATGACGGCTATGATGATGACTATGATGATGATAACGACAATTATGACATTAATGACATTAATGACAATAAGGATGACGATGACGGTAATGACGACAGTGATGATAATGACCATGATGATGAGTATTGACATGGCAGCGAGCACAACAACATACTTCATGCCACGAACACTAACGATATGTCTTTACTCCTTAGTGTAAGAAACAGAGGCCTCCAACTCTCCACTCCAAACATCTTTCTCTCCTCCCTCCATTTCTTTATATCTCTCCCTCTTTCTCTCCCTGTATCAGAGACGGTCTCACTGCATGACCTAATGGAAGGAGGATCTCCTTAAAGCCACAGTGGAAGAAGAAGAGACAAAAGAACTCGCCCTGGGGAAGCTGCCCTCGCTTGTGGTTTGGAGGCCGAGAGAGGGAAAAAGTGACTAAGCTGCGTGGCTCTTTTCTTCTCTCCACTCCTCCATAAACAGAAAGGGATAAACTAGAAGGAGATCCTATTTAGAACAGGCCCCATTTCAAGGCTAATATAAGTGAAAGAGTGATAGAGCTGGTGGTTTTGCGAAGACGCTGTGGGATGAGGCTGGTGGATTCTCTCGCTGGCTATGAGCTGCTCGCTGATCCAGCCTAAGTAAGGAACCACATCCCAGGCCCAACCTATAGCCTCGCGATCTACAACCAATGAGTACATTCAAAAGATAACCATATTATGGACCTTGGGTGGGATAGTGACAAGGGCTCTGCAGCCAAATTGAAAGAAATAGAGTAGCTTTATTCAAGTGATTTCAATGAGTGAGTTAAGTAGTATGGATAGAAATACAACAGGGAGTGCACACCTCGTCAACAACAAAGCCTTTGAAATGGACCTACTTGCCCTGGCCAACAAAGTGGATAGCCTATCCCCAAACAGTAAATCATTAAAGCCTACCCACAACGAGGGCTAGGGTCCAATGAGGATCAGCTAACTGATGACATATAGCAAAAAGTTCCTCCCCCTCTGACATGGCACCAGGGCCACAAAGAAGACAACTATTATTACTTTAAAACTGGGATGAACCAAATGGCACTTTTCTTTAATTTCTCCCAGATCTACATTTCATATATTTCTCTTGGTAAAACCATTTAAATCTATAGGACTTCAATATTGACAGCTTAATTTGGGCTTTGCAGCAATACAACCATGAAGGCCTGATTCCTCTGAACAGTTGATGTTGAGATGTGTCTGTTACTTTATTTGGGCTGCAATCTGAGGTAGAGTAAACTCTAATGAACTTATCCTCTGCAGCAGAGGTAACTCTGGGTCTTCCTTTCCTGTGGTGGTCCTCATGAGATCCAGTTTCATCATAGTGCTTAATGGTTTTTGTGACTGACCTTCATGTCTTAAAGTAATGATGGACTGTCATTTCTCTTTGCTTATTTGAGCTGATCTTGCCAAAAAAATCACAATTTAACTTTTAACAAGGCACACCTGTTAATTTAAATGCATTCCAAGTGACTACCTCATGAAGCTGGTTGAGAGAATGCCAAGAGTGTGCAAAACTGTCATTAAGGCAAAGGGTGGCAACTTTGAAGAATATAATCTGATTTATTTAACACTTTTTTGGTTACTACATGATTCCATGTGTTATTTCATAGTTTTGATGTCTTCACTATTATTCTACAATGTAGAAAATAGTACAAAATCAAGAAAAACCCATGAATGAGTAGGTGTGTCCAAACTTTTGACTTGTACTATATATCTTTATTACGAAAAGAGAGAAAGTCCATTAAAAGTCTACTGTAGCGGGAGAAAGACCATTAAAAGCCTACTGTAACGTATACAGGGAGAAAGTCCATTAAAAGCCTACTGTAATGTAAACAGGGAGAAAGTCCATTAAATGGGATACTGTAGAGTAGACAGGGAGAAAGACCATTAAAAATGTAAACAGGGAGAAAGTCCATTAAAAGCCCTACTGTAATGTAAACAGGGAGAAAGTCCATTAAAAGCCTACTGTAACGTAGACAGGGAGAAAGTCCATTAAAAGCCTACTGTAACGTAGACAGGGAGAAAGTCCATTAAAAGCCTACTGTAACGTAGACAGGGAGAAAGTCCATTAAAAGTCTACTGTAACGTAGACAGGGAGAAAGTCCATTAAAAGCCTACTGTAATGTAGACAGGGAGAAAGTCCATTAAAAGCCTACTGTAACATAGACAGGGAGAAAGTCCATTAAAAGCCTACTGTAATGTAGACAGGGAGAAAGTCCATTAAAAGCCTACTGTAATGTAGACAGGGAGAAAGTCCATTAAAAGCCTACTGTAACGTAGACAGGGAGAAAGTCCATTAAAAGCCTGTAACGTAGACAGGGAGAAAGTCCATTAAAAGCCTACTGTAACGTAGACAGGGAGAAAGTAAAAGCCATTAGACAGGGAGAAAGTCCCTACTGTAACGTAGACAGGGAGAAAGTCCATTAAAAGCCTACTGTAATGTAGACAGGGAGAAAGTCCATTAAAAGCCTACTGTAACATAGACAGGGAGAAAGTCCATTAAAAGCCTACTGTAATGTAGACAGGGAGAAAGTCCATTAAAAGCCTACTGTAATGTAGCGCTGACAGATTTCTGGAGTGTTGCCTGCCTGTGTGTCTTTAAAAGAGGCCTTTCTACACCACACTGAAAGCTCCTATTGAGTGAATACAGAGAAACACCCTGACCAGAGTGGTGGTCCAGATCCATACGGGGAAGCTATCAAAAGCACTCTGTATGTGAACGACGAAGGCAAACTAACGGACACGTGCAAAGTCAGGTCCAGTTTGTTCACCTGAAACGTGACAACACGCAGAAATCAAACGGAGTGTGCGCCACTGACATGACCATTCATACAATATATGCCATTTAGCAGACGCTTTTATCCAAAGCAACTTAGAGTCATGTGTGCATACATTCTACGTATGGGTGGTCCCGGGGATCGAACCCCCTACCCTGGCGTTACAAGCGCCATGCTCTACCAACTGAGCTACAGAAGGACCACAAGACAGGTGCATTCCTTTGTGGCATAACATATGCACCAAGAAATCACATGCTATAAAAGGAAAGTTTCGGATTTTTCTCCCCGAACTTCCTCCAAACAGTTTTCAATTCCTCCAAACAGTTTTTAAATTCTTTAGCTGGTTATTTAGCAACATGCAGAATAAGCTTAACTTAACACAAGTGAACTATCCCTTTAAGATAATGTCTTACAGAGTAGAAATTAAAGAATGGACTTAACACTTACAGCAGTAGAGAGACTTCGACACCTTCAGCTCACTGGTGGGTCAGAATTGGATTCATGAACGTCTCCTAAAAAAAGAGCAAAAACAAGAGATAATTTAAAACCAACAATCATTGGTGGAAAAAGTATCCAATTAACATACTTGAGTAAAAGTAAGGACCTTAATAGAAAATGACTCAAGTAAATGTGAAAGTCACCTAGTAAAATCCTACTTTTTAAAAAGTATTTGGCATTACATATAGTATCAAAAGTACATTTTAATTGCTAAAATATGCTTAAGTATCAAAAGTAAAAGTATAAATAATTTCTAATTCCTTATATTAAGCAAAGCAGACAGCACCATGTTCTTGTTTTTAAAATGTTTGGATAGCCAGGAGCACACTCCAACACTCAGACCATTATTTACAAACAAAGCATTTGTGTTTAGTGAGTCCAACAGATCAGAGACAGGATGACCAGGGACGTTCTCTTGATAAGTGTGTGAATTGGACCATATTCCTGTCCTTCTAAACATTCAGAATGTAACTAGTACTTTTGTGGGTCGGGGATAATGTAAGGCAGTAAAAAGCACATTCTTTTTTTCAGGAATGTAGTGAAGTAAAAGTGAAAGTTGTCAAATGTAAATAGTAAAGTAAAGTACAGATACCCCAAAAAACGACTTAAGTAAAAATATTTGAAAAGTACTTAAGTACTTTACACCACTGCAAACAATCACGTCATTACATTGATATTAAAACTGTATACACATATGGACAGCATATAATAATTAAAGGGTCATATCTTTGCACACTTGATTGCCTTTATGCCATGCTTACAGTTGTTCATGGAGGGTGATTTGTGTATTCTTTATTGGCCAGAGAAGAGATAGGAGAAGAGTGTAACATAGGCAGTGGGTCGGAATCGAACCCACGCCGACACTGACCACTAGTCCTCCCAGGCCACACAGAATTGTCACTTAATCTGCTATTGTTTTGATTGTAATGAGAAATATCTCATTGGGTTCTGTCTGTATAATTAGGATTCGCTCAGTGTGTGCCTCTAAAAACTAAATGTCAGAGCATTTTTAATAAACTACACTTCTTCTAGTTGTTTATCTAACGTCTCTATCTATAGTTATGCATATAGGCATGCAATGTGCTTCTATACTTGCTGCCTATCCAACAGAGAGCCTCAATGTTGGACAGGAGAGGCAGTGTAACGTAATGGTGCACACACACGGCAGCACATAAATGACAACGCACACTGTATGCAGACACACAAACCCAGCAACACACCCAACATTAAGATTATTGAACACAGCTTTGAAGTTGGACGTTTGTTAAGCCTTCTCGTAACGTGATTACTGTCGAGGCCGCCGAGATAGGTCACTCTGTTCTCAGAAATCTGGAGGGAGAAGAAGGTGGCACCCTAGTCTCTATATGATGTACTACTCTTGACCAGAACTCTATGGGCTCTGGTCAAAAGTAGTGCACTACATAGGGAAAAGGGCTCTGGTCAAAAGTAGTGCACTACATAGGGAAAAGGGCTCTGGTCAAAAGTAGTGCACTACATAGGGAAAAGGGCTCTGGTCAAAAGTAGTGCACTACATTGGGAATAGGATGCCATTTGGGACGCAACGAAGAGTCACTGCCCGACACTGCTCTCACACATCAGTGGAAACATACCAACTAGTCGTGTGCGACTATTTAGCTTCTAAATAGCCTTTCTCCCGCCTGTGGCTCTGCTGGTTACCTCAAGTTACTAGGGTCAACCTCAATTGATCCACACGCATCTCAAACTACCTGGGTTTGTGGCGCCACAGCAACAAATAAATACATCAAAGCAGGAGTGTCACGCCTTGGTCATTGTATTTTGTGTTTTTGTTTATTGTTTGGGTAGGCCAGGGTGTGACATGGGTTTATATGTTGTATTCGTATTGGGGTTTGTATTCATTGGGATTGTGTATGATTAGGGGTGTGTCTAGTTAGGCTTGGCTGCCTGAGGCGATTCTCAATTGGAGTCAGGTGATTCTTGTTGTCTCGGATTGGGAACCGTATTTAGGTAGCCTGAGTGCGCTTTGTATTTTGTGGGTGTTTGTACCTGTCTCTGTGTAGTAGTCATCCGTTTGTTGTTTTCGTATTTCAGTTATTTCATGTACCGTCATATCATTCATTAAAGTCATGAGTAACCTACACGCTGCATTTCGGTTTGACTCTCTTCTTACAACAGACCGAGCAGCGTGTGAACTGGCAGGAGCTAAAGAAGGACGTTATGGACGGTAGAGGCATGGATTATACGACATGGGAAGAAATCGACAGGTGGGCGGCCGACCCAGAGAGAGTGCAGGCGCCCGCCTGGGATTCGCTTCAGCAGTGCGAAGAGGGCTACAGGCTAATGGAGTCTAAAAGGAAAACACGGCGACGCAGAGCGAAAACCGAAAGTAACGGGGGAGAGCGCAGAGAGAGTGTGCCTGAGTCAGGAGTCAGACCTGAGCCTACTCTCCCTGTTAATTGTGAGGAGCAGCAATATGAGGACTTCTGGTCTTGGGAGATGATATTAGACGGTAAAGGACCCTGGGTGCAGCCGGGAGAATATCGCCGTCCCAAGGATGAAATAGATGCGAATAAAGCGGAGAGGCGCAGGTATGAGGAGGCAGCACGGCGACGCGGTTAGAAACCGGAAAAGCAGCCCCAAAAAATTATTGGGGGGTGGCTAGAAGGGAGAATAGTTATGCCAGGTAGGAGACCTGCGCATACTCCCTGTGCTCACCGTTGGGCTAGAGAGACAGGGCAGGCACCGTGTTATGCTATGGAGCGCACGGTGTTTCCAGTGCGGGTGCAGAGCCAGGTGCGGCACATACCAGCCCTTCCTATTGGCCGGGCTAGAGTGGGCATCGAGCCAGGTAAGCTTGGGCAGGCTCGGTGCTCAAGAGCTCCAGTGCGCCTGCACGGTCCGGTCTATCCAGAGCCACCTCTACACACCAGTCCTCCGGTAGCAGGTCCCCGCACCAGGCTTCCTGTGCGTGTCCTCGAGCCAGTACCACCAGTTCCAGCACCACGCACCAGGCCTCCAGTGTGCCTCGCCTGTTCAGCGCAGCCAGCGCTTTTCTCCTCTCCTGCGCTGTTGGAGTCTCCCGCCTGTTTAGCACAGCCAGAGCCTTTCTCCTCTCCAGCGCTCCCAGTCTGCCCAGCGCGGCCAGTGCTCCCAGTCTGCCCAGCGCGGCCAGTGCTCCCAGTCTGCCCAGTGCGGCCAGTGCTCCCAGTCTGCCCAGCGCCGCCAGTGCTCCCAGTCTGCCCAGCGCCGCCAGTCTGCCCAGCACCGCCAGTGCCGCCAGTCAGCCCAGCGCTGCCCGACAACCAGTCTCTTCCAGATCTGACCGACAACCAGTCTCTTCCAGATCTGCCCGAGAACCAGTCTCTTCCAGATCTGCTCGACAACCAGTCTCTTCTAGATCTGCCAGCCAGCCAGGATTTACCGGAGCCTACTACCTGCCTGAGCTTCATCTCAGTACTGGGCTTCCTCTGAGTACTGGGCTTCCTCTCAGTACTGGGCTTCCACTCAGTACCGGGCTTCCCCTCAGAACCGGGCTTTCCCTCAGTACCGGGCTTCCCCTCAGTCCCAGGCTGCTTCGGTCCCGAGCTGCCCCTCTGTCCCGGGCTGCCCCTCAGTCCCGGGCTGCCCCTCTGTCCCGGGCTGCCCCTCTGTCCCGAGCTGCCCCTCTGTCCCGAGCTGCCCCTCTGTCCCGAGCTGCCCCTCAGTTATGTGGGGATCTGGGTGAGGACTATTAGGCCATGTTCGGCGGAGAAGGTGGATGATCCCAGGACGCGAAGGGGAGGAACTAGGACATTAATGGAGTGGGGTCCATGTCCCGAGCCAGAACCGCCACCATGGACAGACGCCCACCCGGACCCTCCCTATACTCTTGAGGTGCGTCCGGGAGTCCGCACGTTAGGGGGAGGGGGTTCTGTCACGCCTTGGTCATTGTATTTTGTGTTTTTGTTTATTGTTTGGGTAGGCCAGGGTGTGACATGGGTTTATATGTTGTATTCGTATTGGGGTTTGTATTAATTGGGATTGTGTATGATTAGGGGTGTGTCTAGTTAGGCTTGGCTGCCTGAGGCGATTCTCAATTGGAGTCAGGTGATTCTTGTTGTCTCGGATTAGGAACCATATTTAGGTAGCCTGAGTGCGCTTTGTATTTTGTGGGTGTTTGTACCTGTCTCTGTGTAGTAGTCACCAGATAGGCTGTAATTAGTTTCACGTTGCGTTTGTTGTTTTCGTATTTCAGTTATTTCATGTACCGTCATATCATTCATTAAAGTCATGAGTAACCTACACGCTGCATTTCGGTTTGACTCTCTTCTTACAACAGACGAACGACGTTACAAGGAGGTGCTGAGAGAGAGAGAGAAAACAAAATCATGGAATACACACACAACTAACCTCCAACTGACATCAAAGTCAACTTTATACTGAAACTAAGAGCAATGCATAAACCGGTCGAAACAAACATGCCTGTGATTTTACAATTTGAAGCTAATTAAGAACAATGAAGGAAAGAAGCAAATACAAGGCACATTATATTTTATTCATGGCTTAAATCTAGAAAATTATTTTATCTTCGAACCAACTTATTTTCTCTGAGGGCACAATTTAGAGCAATTCAAACACGAACAACCCAGAGCCCTTGTGTTCTAGGGAGATCCTAAACTACTTAACAAATATAGCTAGAACCATCCAACTCATATCTCTGTTTCATGGAATAGGGTGAAGTATATCCTAGACACTGATCTTGGGTCAGTTTTGCATTTATATTACTAATGGTTAAGGATAGGATTGGAGGAGGCCATGCTGATCCTAGATCTGTACCTAGCCAACACTTTACCCCCAGAGCCTGTTTCAAAGTCAGTTTCAAAACAATCACTGCCACATTTAAAAAAAACTTTGCCCTAAGTCGAGGTCCCTTTCGTTCACACTCTCAACCTGTCAGCTCGTCTGAACACGTTCCAAATATCTGCAGAACCAGTTATTCTCTCTTTCTCTCCTCTTCTTCTCCACCGCTCAACACACCCTCGTCACTCTATCATCTGCCGCTGGTGGCCTCAACACACCCTCGCCACTCTATCATCTGCCGCTGGTGGCCTCAACACACCCTCGCCACTCTATCATCTGCCGCTGGTGGCCTCAACACCTGGAGGACGATTGTTAATCAGAAAGACAGCTGGCTACTCAGGAAGACAAGAACAAGCCACGGAACACACTAGCCGGTGTGTGTGTGTGTGTGTGTGTGTGTGTGTGTGTGTGTGTGTGTGTGTGTGTGTGTGTGTGTGTGTGTGTGTGTGTGTGTGTGTGTGTGTGTGTGTGTGTGTGTGTGTGTGTGTGTGTGTGTGTGTGTGTGTGTGTGTGTGTGTGTGTTCGTGTGTGTGTGTTCATTTGTTTTCATGTACATGTGTGCATAAAGGCGATGGAGAGAGGCCCAGAACACTGCTATGATAACCTTATTAATTTAGGTCTATAAATTTGCTCAGGAAAACATAGAATAACAAAGGAAGGCCTTCTCCTCAGAGAATATCCAGCAGATCATTTAGTTACTACCCACTGGACCCCTCCCAGTCTCACTCAGCCACAGCTGGTCGGAGCATTAGGCTGACAGTCAGGATCCACACACACAGACAGACAAACACACACGCACACGCACACACACACACACACACACACACACACACACACACACACACACACACACACACACACACACACACACACACACACACACACACACACACACACACACACACACACACACACACACACACACACACCTGCACATGTAAGCACAGACATAAACACACTCATCTCATGCACATACACACAGACAAACCGACACAACCAGTCTCCCCTTACACACACACACACACACACACACACACACACACACACACACACACACACACACACACACACACACACACACACACACACACACACACACACACACACACACACACACACACACACACACACACACACACACACACACACACACAAACACTCTAGGTCTTGACATGCAAGGGAGAGATGAAGCCGTCCTGGGCCTCCCCTGACAACTGGGATATGGCTGCTACCTGTTTGGCAAGGGGTCCAGCAGCTGTAAAATATTATTGTCCATGTTAGGCGAACGTTCAGGCAGCTATGGAACACACCTGTCTGAGTGAGGATCTGGCAATGGTGAAATGAGAGGGTAGACTAGCTAGCTACATGTTCGGCAAAAGCTCAAGTAGTAGAATTATACCTTTTGTCAAGAGACAGACAGGGACTAGGGAAACACAGCACAGTGAAACAACAAGAGGAAATCTGTGGAGAGAAACACACATGGTGCAACACATGAATACACGCATTCACACACACATCCAGCACACCAAAACATCCATGTGCTGTTTCGTCCCAGTTGTCAATGCCGCTCAGAAAAGGGGAGACAAAGAAACACTGTGAGACAGAGAGTGTCTCGATAACGCTTGCAGCCCATGAGCTTCGACATTGCGAGGTCAATGAGGCATTGCGGTGTCAAGCACAGCTCTACTCAGATAATGTATGTTGCACCGCAAGCTAATCACCTGGTCAATTAAACTAGAATAGAAGTCAATTGATCCATAAATGATGAGCTGGTCAGTGGATCCACTGAGAACTCACTATTTGTGCTACTGGTTGATGTCCTGTTTTCAAAGTCACTCTTTCACTCATTGTGAATGCAACCCCCAATAGCTGGGGTTTCAAGCTACCAGGGTTGTTTTCATTAGGACTGTAGAAACATGCTTTCTTAAAACATTGTTTTTAAATAGTATCTCTCAGTTTCGGAATGCTTTCTTGGTGCACACTGAACACAACCAAGATGTGAGTATGGATGAGAATTCCAAGTCAACACTTTAATGAGGGGAACAAGGTAAGGGATGCCTTGCATGACTGAAAAGCTTTGGAGCACGCTCACAAAATACCTAGTTAACACTAGACTGGCTTAACTGACAACAAGCATTATTGAAGCAGTTGTTAACATAAAATATTGCAGAGGTGAGGGGCAAGTGGCAACACATCAGTCTCAACCTCACCCTCGCTCGGTACACTTAGGCAAGATTACATTATGCTCGCTGCCATTGTTCCCCTGGTCTTCAAGACAAAGCCTGTTCCACTCTGCAAATGCTCACCGAACGTTGTAAAAACAAGGGTGAATGTCAGAGAGAGTCATGAATAGGATTTATCTTCTTTTGTTGGTTCTGGAGAGGTATGCACAAGTACATCACTGTGTGAGAGAGAAGAAAGGAGGACCTGTGAGGGAGTCGGTCGAGGAGCCCTGTGAGGGAGTCGGTCGAGGAGCCCTGTGAGGGAGTCGGTCGAGGAGCCCTGTGAGGGAGTCGGTCGAGGAGCCGGTCGAGGAGCCCTGTGAGGGAGTCGGTCGAGGAGCCCTGTGAGGGAGTCGGTCGAGGAGCCCTGTGAGGGAGTCGGTCGAGGAGCCCTGTGAGGGAGTCGGTCGAGGAGCCCTGTGAGGGAGTCGGTCGAGGAGCCGGTCGAGGAGCCCTGTGAGGGAGTCGGTCGAGGAGCCCTGTGAGGGAGTCGGTTGAGGAGCCCGACAGTCTTCGCATTAAAATACCTACCATTTGAAGAAGTGGATTCTTGGCCCCAAACAGAGTTCTGGGAAAACAGGCCCCTGACAGACCCCTAACACACCCTGAAAGGCAGACCTATGAATTCCTACAGACCGTAAATCAGAGTGATAACAATACCAAAAGAGATGCACCTTAACTTGAAACCTTTGAAAGTACGAATACAAAAGTCAGAGGGAGAAAAACACAAAGAAACCGTTCCTGACCTGTGTGGAGATATCAGAAGAACCCATAAAGACCACAAAACACAACCAAGGGAACAGATCCCAGAGCAGTATCAGACCTCTACAGATTTGACAGCACTGTATCGAACTGAGGTTATACAGCATCACCTTAGGTCGACTGTGTCATGGCCCCAACAACTATTTAAACTGTCAGGGAAATTAGCAACCGCCATGCTTTAATTTACAAGGCCAGAGCAGGCCTGTAATGAATTGATGTGTGCTATAATAATAATAATATATGCCATTTAGCAGACGCTTTTATCCAAAGCGACTTACAGTCATGTGTGCATACATTCTACGTATGGGTGGTCCCGGGAATCGAACCCACTACCCTGGCGTTACAAGCGCCATGCTCTACCAACTGAGCTACAGAAGGACCTCCCTGCTATAAATGTAAATGAGTCCAGTGGGGAACAGGGGAAACTAAGGTTAATTTTGTGCAAATCTACACATTTTGCCATGGGGTGTAGAGAAAATGGTGCAGTTTTCGAAGATTTAGCAATTTTATAACAATAATCCTTTAACTATGGGGTGAAAAGGAAAATGAGCTGTTTTACAGCCAATTTCCTGCAATTCCGATAATTTGACCATGATTACTAAATTTAGATAGCTGGCCGCTAGACTAGTTGCCCATCCCTGGTCTGGCTAACTCTCCAGTGGATTTAATCTGAGAGACAGTGAAATGATTTAGTGGGGAACACAAATCCACCATATGATGGAACGCAAGGAAGGAGGTGTACAGTGTGTTGAGGAGGTGAGACGGGGGAGTTAGAATATTCTTTGAGATGGGGGAGTTAGAATATTCTTTGAGATGGGAGAGCTAGACTATTCTTTGAGATGGGGGAGTTAGAATATTCTTTGAGATGGGTGAGCTAGACTAGTCTTTGAGATGGGAGAGCTAGACTAGTCTTTGAGATGGGAGAGCTAGACTAGTCTTTGAGATGGGAGAGCTAGACTATTCTTTGAGATGGGAGAGCTAGACTATTCTTTGAGATGGGGGAGTTAGAATATTCTTTGAGATGGGAGAGCTAGACTATTCTTTGAGATGGGGGAGTTAGAATATTCTTTGAGATGGGTGAGCTAGACTAGTCTTTGAGATGGGAGAGCTAGACTAGTCTTTGAGATGGGAGAGCTAGACTAGTCTTTGAGATGGGAGAGCTAGACTATTCTTTGAGATGAGGGAGTTAGAATATTCTTTGAGATGGGAAAGCTAGACTAGTCTTTGAGATGGGGGAGTTAGAATATTCTTTGAGATGGGAGAGCTAGACTAGTCTTTGAGATGGGAGAGCTAGACTATTCTTTGAGATGGGGGAGAGCTGGGGAGTTAGAATATTCTTTGAGAGACTAGTCTTTGAGATGGGAGAGCTAGACTAGTCTTTGAGATGGGGGAGTTAGAATATTCTTTGAGATGGGGGAGCTAGACTAGTCTTTGAGATGGGAGAGCTAGACTAGTCTTTGAGATGGGAGAGCTAGACTAGTCTTTGAGATGGGGGAGTTAGAATATTCTTTGAGATGGGAGAGCTAGACTATTCTTTGAGATGGGGGAGTTAGAATATTCTTTGAGATGGGAGAGCTAGACTAGTCTTTGAGATGGGAGAGCTAGACTATTCTTTGAGATGGGGGAGTTAGAATATTCTTTGAGATGGGAGAGCTAGACTAGTCTTTGAGATGGGAGAGCTAGACTATTCTTTGAGATGGGGGAGTTAGAATATTCTTTGAGATGGGAGAGCTAGACTAGTCTTTTGAGATGGGAGAGCTAGACTAGTCTTTGAGATGGGGGAGTTAGACTAATCTTTCTTAAACCTCTTGAGTGTAGGGGGCAGTATTTTGTTGGGATGAAAAACATACCCAAATGAAACTGCCTATTTCTCAGGCCCAGAATCTAGAATATGCATATAAGGATAGAAAATACTCTAAAGTTTCCAAAACTGTCAAAATATTGTCTGTGAGTATAACAGAACTGATATTGCAGGCGAAAACCTCAAGAAAATCCAACCAGGAAGTGCTGTTTTTCCTGAAATCTCTCTGTTCCATTGCCTGCCTTCGCTCCATTTAAAGATATATCAACCAGATTCTCTTTCCTATGGCTTCCCCATGGTGTGAACAGTCTTTAGACATAGTTTCAGGCTTTTATTTTGAAAAATGAGCGAGAAAGATCACATCGCGTCATTGTATGGCTGGGTGCCAGCAGTGTTTTGCATGCGCAATAGCTTGGAGCAGACATTTCTCTCTCCTATTGAAGAAGCTTTTGTCCCGGGTGAAATATTATTGATTATATATTGTAAAAACAACCTGATGATTGATTATAAAAAAGTTTGACATGTTTCTACGAACTTTCCGGATACTATTTGGAATTTTCATCTGCGATGTCGTGACCGCTCGAGCCTGTGGATTTCTGAACATATCGAGCCAACCAAATGGAGATATTTTGGATATAAAAATAATTTATTGTGCAACTTGGAGTTTTGTGAGTGCAAACATCCGAAGATCATCAAATGTAAGCGATTCATTTTATTGCTTTTATTGACTTTCGTGACCAATCTACTTGGCTGCTAGCTGTTTGTAATGTTTTGTCTACTGAGAGAGATGTCCTTACATAAATGCTTGGTATGCTTTCGCCGAAAAGCTTTTTTGAAATCTGACATGCCAGGTGGATTAACAACAAGATAAACTGTGTTTTGCTATATTGCACTTGTGATTTCATGAAAATTACATATTTTTAGTAATTTAATTTGA
The DNA here is from genome assembly GCF_021184085.1 of Oncorhynchus gorbuscha. Taxonomy (NCBI): domain Eukaryota; kingdom Metazoa; phylum Chordata; class Actinopteri; order Salmoniformes; family Salmonidae; genus Oncorhynchus; species Oncorhynchus gorbuscha. The sequence continues at coordinate 12,630,593 of NC_060178.1, forward strand.
ATTTGGCGCTCTGCAATTCAGCGAATGTTGACGAAAATAATCCCGCTAACGGGATGGGTGCATCAAGAGGTTTTAAGTCAGGAAATGTCAGACAAGCATTTTCACTGTAAAGTTCCTCCTCGTCTTTAGAGTGTGGTGCTGAAGCTGCTTTCTCATATCAAGAAAGGGGTGAGGATTGTACCTTGTGGTGCCCCAGTTTTCGGCATCGCCAGTCTTGTCACAGTCGATCCTCAAGGTATTCACTTTGCTAACTTCATCGTTCCCACGGATCCTAATATTGTGTGTACGTGAAACACGTGAGTTCTTCACTCTTCTGATTGTCTGTTTGGGAGGGGGCTTTCAATTGCCCATGGAAAACATGCCTGTCAGAAAGGAGGCGTATGTGTTTTGAAGTTGTTCGACACCATCAAAAGCACCCATCATTATTATGTTTCATCTGACCCCACCTCTTATAGAAGTGTGTTACACAATGACATAATAATTTATGGCTGCTCTTTTTCACCAATCTGTCTCACAAAAGGTTGGCACTTAACCCTTTTCCTGTGTGCATCATGAACAAGCAGGCACAGAGCCCATTGTGTGTTGAGAGTGGCGGGAAACACGCGTGAAGTTTAACAATGTAGGGTACGACACTTCAACACAGAGACCTGGGCTGCCACAATAGAGTCTTTATGACATAAGCTTCTTGTCACTGTGGCTCTTTAGAAAAGCAGATGGGATTTTTCCTACAGCATGCATCCAGCAATAACAATTGACATCACAAGCCAGCCTATATTTGCCATATTAAAAAGGGGGACACAGTGTAAGCTCCCTGAGAAGGAGGCTACACTGCACAGCCAGCTGAGGCAGCTATTTTCCAGTCCTCCTGAAGGGAGGTCCTCACAGAGGGAACCAATAATTTGGGAGGCTACAGAAAAGTACTTCTCCTATAGCTACACTTGCTTTTAAATCTTTGTAAGTCCGGCAAGCTAGAGCAACCACTCTGTGGTCGAATTGTAGGTGAATTGGTTAGTGGTTTCTCATGGTGAATGCTAACACCAGGCTAACGTTACTGCGGGTGCTGAAAGGCCTGGTAACACAAAGTTAGCATTAGCGGTGCTAAAAGCACAAGAGTTGGGTCCCATGAAATGCCTGTAATTCTATTCAGATGGGCTGCTGTACACACTGCTACCGTTACAAGAGGGGGGGGGGGGGTTTGAGTTACCCTTTGATACAGTGGACCTCAACTTCCATCAGTCATATCGTATACATGAGGTCACATGCAGCCCCGTCAGCTGTACTGGTGCCAAAGCCCCTGTTCAATACTCTGTCATCCAGAAACAGTATGCCTCAGCAGCCCAGCAACTAGGATTCCTGCTTACATGGCTGTACAGTATACTGTACACAAATAAGGCATGTGAGAAACATGTAGCCTACTACTTGTCTCTTGAACTGTGTCCCATCGTTGGACTCATAAAACACAGACTACCATGTTATTCACCTAGTCATGCTCAAATGTAGGGTTGTCAATCAAAGTGTACTAGTGCATTTCTATTCTGGCTTTCCCAGCCCCATCCCTTTCCCCCTGGCCACTCCCCCTCTCAGGCCTCCAAATAGAGCCAGTCATACTGTGGTTCCATCCCCCTCCCAGGCCTCCAAACAGAGCCAGTGTTAAAATGGGCCCCTCCCAGGCCTCCAAACAGAGCCAGTCTTACTGTGGGCCCCTCCCAGGCCTCCAAACAGAGCCAGTCTTACTGTGGGCCCCTCCCAGGCCTCCAAACAGAGCCATTCTTACTGTAGGCCCCTCCCAGGCCTCCAAACATAGCCAGCCTTACTGTGGTCCCAGCTCTCACCACCACCTCATAATGACCACAGTTTGATTAAAGGCCTCTCTCCAAGCTGTAAACCACGGGAACAGCCTGCATTGACAGCTGGCCACCGACCAATGAGCGTCAGCTATAGGGGCATGCTGGGTGGAACCAGCATCCTTCCCCAGGCGTTCTGACCACATACCCGTTTGAGGCCTCACACCCTGAGCGGTGCCGCCCCGTCCCATTAGTAGTGGCCACTGCGCGAGTGGTGAAGTGTGGGCTGGTAAAGCTGAAGGCTGGAGCTTTTCATCCAGGCACCAATATATGTTGCACAACATCTCGACATGACCACACATACTATGGCACATATCAATACATATTCCATCTTTGTGGCGAGACCCCACCCACACAAGGCCCTGTCTCTACAAGACCTTGGAATACTACTGGTTTTTTTTGTGTGTGTGTGTGTGTGTGTGTGTGTGTGTGTGTGTGTGTGTGTGTGTGTGTGTGTGTGTGTGTGTGTGTGTGTGTGTGTGTGTGTGTGTGTGTGTGTGTGTGTGTGTGTGTGTGTGTGTGTTTGTGTGTGTGTGTGTGTGTGTGTGTGTGTGTGTGTGTGTGTGTGTGTGTGTGTGTGTGTGTGTGTGTGTGTGTGTGTGTGTGTGTGTGTGTGTGTGTGTGTGTGTGTGTGTGTGTGTGTGTGTGTGTGTGTGTGTGTGTGTGTGTGTTTTATGCCAGTGTATCCATCTGTGTGCATTATTCTCTGTGTGGTGTGTCCCAGCTTCAGCAGCCCTTTCAGATGGTCAGAGAGGCTCATGGTAACTGCATGGGAGGCCAAACCACAAACCCTCGCTACAACATTTCAGCACATTTCCCCTTTTCAACCACATCCAGAATAAGACTAACTCTAAATGTACAGTATTTTAATACCACAGAGAAGAAATCACAGGATCTTGTAAAAGAGCCATTTGTCAATGGTGCACTGCTCAGGCTGGAGGTTCAAATCCAGCTCTGCCAATAGGATTCATGGAACACAAACATTTAAAAAAGCTCTTAACTCAACATCTAATTCTTGCAAACCATTGTTAAGAGTATGTTCATGAACACAAACGGTATTAACACTAATAATAACATGATGATAAATAGAAATTCCACTTAGACAGCCATGCAGGTGGTAACCACTGTGGTGTGCATTGATCGAGCCAAAAGCAGCGTTGCTCCCAGCGACTCAAGAGAACTCTCGAGGTGACACACACATGTCCACCTGGAGACGATGTGGTGCAGACAGACAAACATCAACACCTTCTCACTCTTTGTTGGCCACGTCTGGTGTCAGCATTTTGACCGTAGAGCACACAATGAAATGCGTGGGAGTGGAGCCTTACAAAAGCTAGTCTATGTTTTGTTATTTGATATGGCAACTTGTTCACAGCTTTCTTCTACAGCGCCTCTTTTGTTCCAGAAGGAAGGCCATTTTTCTTCGCCTGACACATGGGAAAGGAAGCCAAGCTTAGCTTCATTATGATTTGTTTTCCATTTTGATCCAAGTCAAGTGTTCATATTTTCCTAGTTTCCCTTTCTGCATTCTGTCGGCTGGCTTGCTCGTGGAAGACGGTGTCGGGGAATGTAAGCTTCCTGGTCTGGAGACCATTCATAGCCTGTTTACAACCTGTTCATAGCAGGTTCATGCTGCATGTCTCATTCCTGGAGACCAACCATAGCCTGTTCATAGCCTGTTAATAACCTGTTTATAGCCCATTCATGCTGCATATCTCATCATTCCTGGAGACCATTCATAGCCTGTTCATACCCTACTTATAACCTGTTCATAGCCATTTCCGGTTGCAGGTCTCATCATTTAGGATTGTTTTGACTGGAAGTTGAAGACGCAAAGCAAAGTTCTCTGAACTAAATCTGCTGCCACCTTCTGTCTTCCAAACAGCTAATGAGGTATTATGACAATCTACTAATTAAGATATTTATGCTGCAGTGGAATAAGAGGGCTTTACGTTTCACTGACGGCCAGTCAATATTCAGTCACTACTCAGTCACTACTCAGTCACTACTCGGCCATCTCACTCTGTCAACAATCCAAAAGTCAGCACGCCATTGGCTAAAACCAAGGAGACCAACAAATTCAGCAGTTTTCTTCCAGAGGAATTTTTTTCCAGAGCTCTTTGACACATGCCTTTGTCTGCACCTCGCAAGTTAAGACATCAGTGCCTTTGTCTGCACTTCGCAAGTTAAGACATCAGTGCCTTTGTCTGCACCTCGCAAGTTAAGACATCAGTGCCTTTGTCTGTACCTCGCAAGTTAAGACATCAGTGCCTTTGTCTGTACCTCGCAAGTTAAGACATCAGTGCCTTTGTCTGCACCTCGCAAGTTAAGACATCAGTGCCTTTGTCTGTACCTCGCAAGTTAAGACATCAGTGCCTTTGTCTGTACCTCGCAAGTTAAGACATCAGTGCCTTTGTCTGCACCTCGCAAGTTAAGACATCAGTGCCTTTGTCTGTACCTCGCAAGTTAAGACATCAGTGCCTTTGTCTGTACCTCGCAAGTTAAGACATCAGTGCCTTTGTCTGCACCTCGCAAGTTAAGACATCAGTGCCTTTGTCTGCACCTCGCAAGTTAAGACATCAGTGCCTTTTAAGACATCAGTGCCTTTGTCTGCACCTCGCAAGTTAAGACATCAGTGCCTTTGTCTGTACCTCGCAAGTTAAGACATCAGTGCCTTTGTCTGCACCTCGCAAGTTAAGACATCAGTGCCTTTGTCTGCACCTCGCAAGTTAAGACATCAGTGCCTTTGTCTGTACCTCGCAAGTTAAGACATCAGTGCCTTTGTCTGTACCTCGCAAGTTAAGACGTCAGTCAATGATTGATTGAGGTAAAAATTACGTATTTTCTTTTTTACAATGATTCCGTCTTTGAAAAAAGCAGGAATAAAAATGTACGATGATGGGAGTTCAAGGGGCCTCATCTATAAACTGAGCAAACGTACAAAATATACCCCAAAATGTGTGTGCCACAGTTTTCCTGCAAATTTTGTCGTGAGCATGTCCTTTCCTGCACACAAACTTTTAAAACATGCGTACGCACACCTTCTAATCTAGTTGATTAATTATTGTATTGTAAGTATTACACTACATACCAATGGGGGCTATGATGACACACGTATTCATAAAATACATAATGCAGCCATTTGCCATTAGTGAGAAGAACTCAAATAAATTGAGGGTGTTATATTTTTTTGATTTAAACTAATTAGACATAATTATTTATTCTATTTTATTTTCATAACCATTGCAGAATATATTCCTTACATTTTCTGGCCGTGATGGGTTCATATTCCTGAAGTACCCATATAACAAATCAACATGCGCATCTCTCGTTTAATTGGGTCTATGTAAATAGATAGGCTATACATTGGCTGTATGTGATCTCATAGGCACTGTGGTTTATGGCCTACAGACACATTTAACAGGTGGACATCAAGACAGTTGATATTCTACTTTGAAGTATGTATGCGACTACTGTGTCTAGCCTACTGAAACTTCAAATTGTTTTAAATAGCCTTAGACAATATTTCAGAATTCGTGGGCAGTCCAGCCTATTTAGGTTGGGGGGAAAAGTGAATGGGGCTACAGCACTGCTGTGCGATCGGATTGTGACATCATGGCCTATTTCATCTCAGAGCCTATACCAAGGCAGGAAACACAATAATCTATTGATAAACCAAATATTGAACAACATGTCATCCTTTGTATAGAAGTGTGAGCTGTAGCCAGGCGTTCTGGTCTCCGATATACAGTCGTGGCCAAAAGTTTTGAGAATGACACAAATATTAATTTTCACAAAGTCTGCTGCCTCAGTTTGTATGATGGCAATTTGCATATACTCCAGAATGTTATGAAGAGTGATTAGATGATCAATTATTTGCAAAGTCCCTATTTGCCATGCAAATTAACTGAATCCCAAAAAACATTTCAACTGCAATTCAGCCCTGCCACAAAAGGACCAGCTGACATCCTGTCAGTGATTCTCTCATTAACACAGGTGTGAGGGCAGCAAAGAAGCCACTTCTCTCCAGGAAAAACATTGGGGACAGACTGATATTCTGCAAAAGGTACAGGGATTGGACTGCTAACGACTGGGGTACAGTAATTTTCTCTGCTGAATACCCTTTCCGATTGTTTTGGGCATCCGGAAAAAAGCTTGTCCGGAGAAGACAAGGTGAGCGCTACCATCAGTCCTGTGTCATGCCAACAGTAAAGCATCCTGAGACCATTCATGTGTGGGACTGCTTCTCAGCCAAGGGAGTGGGCTCACTCACAATTTTTCCTAAGAACACAGCCATGAATAAAGAATGGTACCAACACATTCTCCAAGAGCAACCTCTCCCAACCATCCAGGAAAAGTTTGGTAACGAATAATGCCTTTTTCAGCATGATGGAGCACCTTGCCATAAAGCAAAAGTGATAACTAAGTGGCTCAGGGGAACAAAACATCAATATTTTTGGTCCATGGCCAGGAAACTCCCCAGACCTTAATCCCATTGAGAAAAACCCACAAATTCTGACAAACTCCAAGCATTGAGTATGCAAAAATGGGCTGCCATCAGTCAGGATGTGGCCCAGAAGTTCATTGACAGCATGCCAGGGCGGATTGCAGAGGTCTTGAAAAAGAAGGGTCAACACTACAAATATTGATTGACTCTTTGCATCAACTTCATGTAATTGTCAATAAAAGCCTTTGACATTTCTGAAATGCTTGCAATTATACATCAGTATTCCATAGTATTCCAAAAATATCTAAACACACTGAAGCTGCAAACTTTGTGGAAATTAATATTTGTGTCACTCAAAACTTTTGGCCACTACTGGACAATCAATCTTGCAGAATGCACAGACAGGCATCCGATATTGACAGCATGTTTGTTTTAAAAAGTCACTGTAAATTATTTTTCCAGCTCCCTTCAGAAATGTGATGTTATTTCCCTTCCTTTTACAAACTGCCGTGGCCTAATTCCAATTGTGCCAAAGTATACACCATAAAAGGTGAATGGAGGGTGTTTTCCAGACAGAGTTTTATTGTTCTTTCATGAGCGCACAGTTTATGTATGGCGCGGGCTTATGTATGGCGTGGGCTTATGTATGGCGTGGGCTTATGTATGGCGTGGGCCTATGTATGGCGTGGGCCTATGTATGGCGTGGGCTTATGTATGGCGTGGGCCTATGTATGGCGTGGGCCTATGTATGGCGTGGGCCTATGTATGGCGTGGGCTTATGTATGGCGTGGGCTTATGTATGGCGTGGGCCTATGTATGGCATGGGCCTATGTATGGCGTGGGCTCATGTATGGCATGGGCTTATGTATGGCATGGGCCTATGTGTGGCATGGGCTTATGTATGGCGTGGGCCTATGTATGGCATGGGATTATTTATGGCGTGGGCTTATGTATGGCATGGGCTTATGTATGGCGTGGGCCTATGTATGGCATGGGCTTATTTATGGCATGGGCCTATGTATGGCATGGGCCTATGTATGGCGTGGGCTTATGTATGGCGTGGGCTTATGTATGGCATGAGCTTATGTATGGCGTGGGCCTATGTATGGCGTGGGCTTATGTATGGCATGAGCTTATGTATGGCGTGGGCTTATGTATGGCATGGGCTTATGTATGGCATGGGCCTATGTATGGCGTGGGCTTATGTATGGCATGGGCTTATGTACATGATGCAAGACCAATTGTGTGCCGCCCTATGGGACTCCCAATCACAGCTGGTTGTGATACAGCCTGGATTCGAACCAGTGTGCCTGTAGTGACACCTCTAGCACTGAGATGCAGTGCCTTAGACCGCTGCACCACTTGGGAGCAATTGATTAGATTTTATTTCACTCTAATTTTAGCATTGAGGTTTAGATCTGTTTTACAAGGGAGCCCTGCATATACACAATTTATAAATACAACATAATACAAAAATGACCAAACATCTCCAATCAACAATTAGATTGCAAAGTCAGAGCTAGTAACAGGGAACTTTGTCATTCATCATTGGATTGGCTTTGGGTTACTTCATTGCTGGCTCATGTCATTTCCTGTGGGCTTAACACGGAATCCTCCAGGTATTATCTTTGAAAGCCTAAATAAACATGGTGGCCGATGATTAAGATGGCTGCTGATACAGCGGTTTTCTCCCTGTTGGGTGGTGCTGGAAGTCACAGTTTGGAGGTTGTGTTGATACTGCCACGGTCCTTTGTTGAGGCCTGTTGTCTAAATCCACTCAAAAGTACTGCTACATTCTCTCTATGCTGCAGCCTGCAGGCACGGCCATGTGCCACTTTTAGCTTCAGAAATGCTGGGAACATGTTCAAGGATTCCCTCAAAGACCAGACTACCATGGGTTTAATGTTTTCAAATGGGGACAGAGGTCAAAGCAGAGCGGTAAGGGGATCACAAAGAGGAGAAATACATGTTTTGGAGACTAGAGACACAGGAGAATTACTGCTATGGGTTGGGGAATGAAAAAGCACTGGTTTGGTTTCTGTGAGTTTAAGGGGTATGTTCTTCCAAGATATCTAATGGCGAAATACATTTAGGGAGAGGGGCGCATACACACTTAACCTACAGGGCACAAACAAAAACTGGGTAACCCTTTCCTGCAGTCAATGAAGCACCCTTTTTGGCCTCATGGGTGGAATGTTATTCATATTTTTCATAATTTCATAATTAATAAAGTTATTATATTTTACGACAAAAATACGGTGTCTCTATGTCTAACAGTTTTATTGTTCAGTCTTCTGTGATGTATATAAAGTGTAATATTAGGATGCAAACTCAAAATTGAATACTTTTCAACTCTATATCTGACATGGTAGATAATACAGGTTTCTTATTTTTTTTAAACACATAACCATATATGTGTGGTGTATACTTTTGTTTCAAAGTAAATTTGTTTAGGGCTACCAAGATTCACTCTGTGTGGCCCGGATTTAGCTCACTGCAGTAAAAGGTCCAATCAAGGTTGTTTCAATGTGACTTGTCAATGTATTGGTACTTGAGAAAATATTCACACCCCTTGACTTTTTCAAAATGTGTTACAGCCTGAATTTGACATGTATTACATTAAGTTGTGTCACAGGCCTACACACATTAGCCCATAATGACAAAGTGGAATTATGTTTTTTGACATTTGTATAAATGAATTAAAAGCTGAAATGTCTTGAGTCAATAACTATTCAAACCCTTTGTTATGGCAAGCCTAAATAAGTTCAGGAGAAAAAAGTTGTGAAACAAGTCATATAACAAGTTCCATGGACTCACTCTGTGTGCAATAATAGTGTTTTTTTATGACTCTCATCTCTGTACCCCACACATACAATTATCTGGAAGGTCCCTCAGTCGAGCACTGAATTTCAAACACAGATTCAACCAAAGACCAGGGAGGTTTTCCAATTCCTAGCAAAGAAGGGCACCTATTGGTAGATGGGTAAAAAAAAAGCAGACATTGAATATCCATTTGAGCATAGTGAAGTTATTAAATACACTTTGGATGGTGTATCGATATACTCAGTCACTACAAAGATAAAGGCGTTCTTCCTAACTCAGTTGCCAGAGAGGAAGGAAACCGCTCAGGGATTTCACCATGAGGCCAATGGTGACTTTAAAACAATTACAGAGGTTAATGATTGTGATATGAGAAAACTGAAAATGGATCAACAACATTGCAATTACTCCACAATACTAACCTAATTGACAGAGTGGACAAACTAAGCCTATACAGAATAAAAATATTCCAAAATATGTTGAATTTGTACATTGGAAACAATGTCAGATCTTCAACGATCTGGAGGAAAAAAAAGACTGGGCAGCACCTCCTACTGGAGATCTTCAGTTATTCATTTGGTATTGTATCCAGGACTTTAACCAAATCCCAGCCTTGCTTAGCTTTCATATTTGTCACTGACTACTACCAATGTGCTATGGTCAGAATGATGGCTGAGAGATGTCTTAATAACTAAATACATACACTGTTGCCAACAGTCATTCCAAAGAGTAGGTTTAACAGGGCCTATTATCTGTTACCATAGTACTTTATAAGTCACAGAAGAACACCTGCTCTGTGCATGACAGACTGATCAGTTGGGGAGGGGGGGGGGGGGTATAGTATCATCATTTATACTATTTAGGCTTATATAGAATTTGTTAAGTCATCAACAGCTTTTGTTTCAAGTCAACAAAGGGTTCAACTAAAAATGCACTATACATAAAGGGAAAGGAAAGGGAAAGGGGGATTCCTAGTCAGTTGTACAACTGAATTCCTGCAACTAAAATGTGTCTTCCACATTTAACCCGACCCCCGAGGTGCGGGGGCTGCCTTGATCGACATCCAGGCCTAGGGTTTCAAGCTTTGGTTAATATCAAATGTCATCTTGAAGTTAATCATTCATATTTTAGATTGGTATCTCCATCTAAACCAAAAATAAAACCTAAAGAATAGGACTAAATCAAACTATATTTAAAGTTTGATTAGATCAATTTTGTCTTATTGTTAACTTATATTTTTTGCCTGAGATGGAAACATGAATCCAACATATCAATTATTAATTTGTAAACAAACTGGATATTGAATTATGTTTGGTTGTCAAAGTAGACATTTAAAGAGATGTATCTTCTGATTGGATAGTTCCATCTGTGCCACTGATTTAGACTGGCTTTCATTCCGGCAGCGTAGCCTAGTGGTTAGAGCCTTGGACTAGTAACCGGAAGGTTGCGAGTTCAAACCCCCGAGCTGACAAGGTACAAGTCTGTCGTTCTGCCCCTGAACAGGCAGTTAACCCACTGTTCCCAGGCCGTCATTGAAAATAAGAATATGTTCTTAACTGACTTGCCTCGTTAAATAAAGGTAAAATTCCAGTTTGTCTACAAATTGATAATTGATATGTAAATCTAACTTTACATGAAGTTTGAATTGATTTAGTCCTATTCCTTAACTATGATTATTGGTTGAGATGGAGACGTAAATGCAACATAACATATGATTAATTTGTAGACCAACTGCTAATAAAGACTTGTTCACACTGCAGGCCTTAACGCTCAAGTTAGTTTTGTTTTTCAAATCCATTTAGGAATATTGACTGTCCAAACAGCAAATTACAAATGACCAAATCAGATTTGTGTCTTCAGACTGTAGTAATTTGCTGACATGGCTACGCTAGTTGTCATTATGACAGGTGTCTACGCAGTGGTTGTGCTTTTAAATGGTTGAAAGCGCAACGATAACACATTGAACATTCAACGAACTTCTGGCTGTCTTTGAGTGGGAGAAAAAATGGTTACAATCTCCAAGTTCAACGTCTCAACTAAATATGACCCACATTTCCACGTTGAAATGACCTGGTGTGCCCAGTGGGAAGTAGCTCTTGCAGGACGAAGCCCAAGCACAGTTTGGGTTGTCATTATTACTGGTTTGTCAGGTACGATCCCATTCAGACTTATAATTGGATAGTTGGGGAGCAGGTGTTACAGCAACAGCCCCCAAAAGGATAGGTCATCATCAGAACCATTGAGAGTAAGCAGGAGAACGAAAATGGGCAAAATGGGAAATCGGGCTCCAAGGTCATATGGTGGAGGGAAAATAGAAAGCAATACAACAATCCCCCCCCCCCCCCCCCCCCCCCCGTAACTGGCATTGTGGTTGAAAACCTTACAGGCATCTGCGGCTGTATTTCAAGTGCTCATTCACTAGAGCTTCGACCTTTATTTTTCGGCAGCAAGACTGCAATTTGGGTGTGTCGTAGAGCCGCAGATAAGTATAGGCTGGCGAATGTGTAGCCTACTTACGACGTGGAGAGAAATACTTACGGCTAAATGTTTAATGTCTGTTTGTACAACATGTCCAATGTAGGTGTCTTTTGAAGGAGCCTGACAAATAATTGTGACTTTCTGACTTTGACATCCTAGAATAAAGATGTTTGTTTATTTCCAATTTAAAGGTGACTGACATACTTTATCTAAAAACAACATGCAGAAAAAAATGTACCCGATTTAGCTCATAGAAATAAGAATACATACATCGTGTTTCAAAGCAGCGTGAGATGAATCTAATTAGGACAAGCCAGACAAAATGACAACAAAAGAACAGGGTCCGAATAATGAGGAAAAACAAGCAACATTAAAAAATATGAATTCTTTAACAAATGTATATTAGTCATTATGAAAACTATTACGTGTCTCAGTGAAACATGCCTGGTGTCCATTGCTATGTTATTACCATGGTAATAACCATCAAAGGCTGCAGGCAAGCTGCTAATGAGAGCAGCCAATTGTGCCAATCTAAGTCCATAATTTACATTCTCTCTTTCTCTCAGCTGTTAAACACCCTCACCTGTAAATCGCCTGCAACTGTTTGCCCCTTTTCGTGTTGCTAAGAGAACGTCACTCTTGATGAAAGAGAAAGCCAAAAGGTCCTTTCACTACATCTACTCTTTCACTCCGCTGCAAATTGAAATTCTTTTGACGTCAGCGTTTATTTTCATTTTCATTTTGTATTTAATTGTATTTTTATTTAACCTTTATTTAACTAGGCGAGACAGTAAATAATACATTCGTATTTACAATGACGGCCTTATCAGAGATTTCTGAAAATAACTCTTCATCCTTATTCATTTACAAGTCACAGCAAATGTTTCAATGATTTTGAAGTTCTGATATAATCTGAGGGAAACAAGCTCAAAAACACAGTGTTTTGAAGGCCAACTGCAGTGAACCTCGAGAAAAAGATCAGAACCGTAGTTTTATGGCCAATTATATGTTCTACACAATCACAATGCAAATTGCATCTTTCAGTTAGATTGGGGAAAACATTTTCTAAAACCACATTATTAAATATAAGACTTATATAGGATCTCTGACTAAAACAACATGATCCTATCATTTTTATTTAATAGGAAAAATAAAATGGAAGTCAGAATCATAAGTAAAAATGACAGCTATTGGGTACAATATAGCTTAAGGACAACATCTCTCTGGAATGTTCATGTGAAAAGGGTCTATGGGAGAAGATCCTCTGGTGTTTCTCAAAATTGGTGAGGACCTGAACTCATGTTTAGCCTAATGCATATTGAACTACTTTATATGTAATGCTAATATTTTATAAATGCTCAGTATCGACACAGTAGGCCTATCTTCAAATGAACTTCAAGATTGAAAGCATCAAAACATCCCCAGTGAGCAGACAGCACTGCACAGCAAGCGGTACATTTTATTCTGTTCCACCAGTATAAAAACTCGGCACAACTCGAAAAGTATTAGTTTAACCAAAGATATCCAGAAATGGCTTTTGATATACATTTATCCACAACAAAAAAACACAATTGCTAATCATAGCCTAAATATGAGATAATGAGTCACAGTTCTCAATGCAAGGTGTATTACTTTACTTTAAAGTATGTATCATTTTAGGCCTATGTGTTTTTTAAATATAGGCATAAATAGTTGGACATGATAGCCTAATTTGGGGAAAGTTACAAGCGCCAAACCTATGAGCACTTGTATGATGGGACCAATTCAACAAAATACATTAATTCTTAGGTTTATAGGCTACTGTAAAAGTTCAGAGCGAAAGGATAACGAATGCTTCATTTGTGTCAAATTATATCAGAATTGACTGCTGAATAAACGACAAATGAACGGTCAACTCAAAAGTCGATATAATGCAACAGTAGGTTGGCTAAATCCAGGCGAGTTGCAAGTGCGCAGTGACTCTAAGGTTTCCCAGACAGTGGATAGCACAGCCCTTGTATAAATGCCGTCCCGGGACAATGTGCTGAATTGGCAGCCTATTTATAAATCTGCCATTTGGACGTGTACTGCACTCTAATGCCACTTTACCTTATGAGGGAACTTCAACCCAGAGCACCTGCTCAAAACAAAATGCCATACGAGATCAACTTCAGCCCCGCGGTCCGTGGACGGTCCCGTCGTCAGATTGTTTTTCAAACAGACACTATTTTACAACGGGAATGTGCTTCTCAATTGGTCAACCATGCATAAGAGTACAGACAATTAACCTTCGCTGAAGAGTATTGGCACCGTTTAAATCAGGATAAACAATCGAAATGTGTCCAAATGGCAATAAGGCTACTGCATTTCAATTGTCGATTATTTAGAATACAACTTGAGTGGAACGTTGTGCCCTTTCTAGCCTGACTGGTTGTCACTCCCAGTATCAACAAGTTTAAGGGACGAAAAAATGAAATCTTTCAAGCAATTATCCGGATATTGCCACAATCAACTACATTTCCTTTTTAGTGGTTTTAAACATCACTTTGCACGCGTCGTGCATTCATTTGGCGTCAGTGCATACGAGGGCTCTCTATCAAAACGTTATCACTGCGTGTGCAGCACTCTAGACGCGTTATCTGAGAACTTGAGTGCGTCTAAATTTGTGGAACACCCTAAAGTGATGACCTATCTCCCTTTTCCAGAAAGGCTACGGTGGTTATGTGCGCCTTGTCCTCCTATACCCTGACATATAAACGTATCATTTTGTTCACCCCATGAATCCTCACCGTGACTTTCACTCTCACCAATGAGGCTGTTGTCAAGTGCAAGGCAAGAAGTACACTTCTGACTTTTTGGGAAATGATGTATGGAGCGTGACTAAATTAACGCTGCTCTTTATAACATGCATAAGATATGACATTAATGAATTACATTACATTTCGTTATTTGCTACCATATGCTTAATAGGAGTTGTATTGCTAGTAGGCTAGCCTAAGTCAAAAGCAAATGTAGAGAGAAAATGAATCCAGTCTATAGGCTCCAGGCTGTTTTCAACCAAAACACAAAAAATACATTTACATGTAGGAATATATAGCCTAGAGGCAATCAATTCCAATTGAAAACAACTTACTTAAATAAGTTCTCCTTTCGTCGCACCGTGTTCTCCGCTGGGACCAATGTCTTGTTTCTTCAGTATTGTCTCCCAATGGATCGGTTTCAGAACGAAGGGTTACGTCTATTTTAACTTATGACTCACAACGCATTATTTTAGGGTCAGTTTCTGTGACCCGAGAGAGTAAACTTGTGAGAGAGTAATGGTTTACTCCGCAGACAGCATTAACAATATTTCCATTTTCCAGTTGATTAGAACTGTGTCAAATTCATTCTGATTTGGACATGCCGCCGAAGCAAACCGGACTCGCGAGCGCACTGCGAATCAACTCTGAAAGGCATTTACACTTAAGGTGGTGGCAAGAAATGCTCACGTCGTTTCCAATGAATAGTACCACTATGTGGCGGAACAGGAAACTACCTCCTACTAAAGTAGACTACAATAACTTACCAGCCATCTGCACGCCGCAGGGCTCGCTCGCAAAGCTTATAGTTTAGCCAAGTAGTTCAGACTAAAACACTCAACTAACATAGCTATATTCACAACATTGACAAAATATTGCTATATTTGGTCAATTCAATACCTAATGAAAAAAATATATTTCAATGATAAAACCTGAACCTATGATGAACCTATGATGCAGGGGGTTTCGACTGGGGAAAACAGACAGCCAATCAAAGCATCATATTCATGTAAATGTTGAGATATAACATCAACATAGCCTATGGCTATTGTTACCTTGGCTTGATGTAGGGCCCCATCCAGTCTGTGGGTATCCCGTTGTGTTATCAAAGGACAATCATATCACTGTTGTCTGTATCGGTGGAAAATGCAACAAGGTTAACTTGTGTGGCCATGGGCCACTGAATTAAATCTCCGTTGTGCAAAGTGTGTTTCGCTTGTCAGAATTGAGGCGCGTTGATAACTTAATTTATCCGTCTTCAGCTAGTCAATCTTGGCTATCAATTTGAGCGGCCATGTCATATACAGTTTAAGCATTTCCCGTCGTGCAACAATCTCTCAAAGTGAGGCGAAGTGAGTCAGTGTTCAGTGCTGTCGGAACGGACAGGACTCCCTCTCTCCGACGGATGCAAAGAAAGGAGAAAGTAAGAATGAAGAATCAGAAGGAGAGAGACAGAGGGAGAGAGACAGAGGGAGAGAGACAGAGGGAGAGAGAGCTGTGTGAGAGTGCTGTGTGTGAGAGAGAATGTGTGTGTGCAACGTTTTATAAATAGGTCCATTAATGATTAATTTGTGCTTCAAAATACTATAACCACGGTGCATAACTTCATTGGCTCTTTTGCTTTATCAGTAAAACAAGTTCTCCTTTTGGTTATTTATAATAGGTGAATTATAAAATCTGTCTCTTATAATAAACGATTTGATAAGGAAATCAAACCACCGCTACTTTAGAAATGCCAATACAACCAGACTTGCTTTGGTTGTTAAATGTCAACGTCATTCATGGTACACATTTGACAAAGTGGCCATCTAAAACAAATATTGTTTTGGCGGGTGACTTGTTTATTAATTCATTCGTTTGTATAAACACTTTTGGATACATTTCACTAAGAAGAATATCATGATATGTTGACATTTTTGCATAAAATATTTTTCGAATAATTATATTTTAATATAATGACAGCGCTAATACGTAGTGAAATGATGTCTGGCCTCTTTCTAAATGTTGGCTAGATAAATAGCCTACTCCAATATAATAGGCACGTTTCACAAACTTTTTTAAGTCAACTCATAGCCTATGATCAATTCAAGAATTTTAATACATTTGTTATTCATCGACAATTTTTAAATTAATTGTCAACCCATTGAATCAGCTGTTAAAATACGAGTCGCTTCTGGAAAAGGTAAATCACGCCTATTTGGAGTCTTACACCCCACTGGTTGAAACAGCGTTGTTTCAATGTATTTTCAATAAAATTACATTGAACCAACGTGGAATAGACGTTGAATTGATGTCTGTGCCCAGTGGGACTGTTCTGCAATTTCGACCCAATCACGGACGTTTTCGTTGCTAGGCCTACTACTCAACTTTTATAAAGGTTACTGTTATCAGATGTTGTAAACATCACCTTCTCTAACTGATAGTCTATAGGTGGATCCATATGCAATGATACAAATGTATTGAGAGAATAAAAATACAAAATTGGTTAGTCAAGACATGCCATTGTTTTCTAATGACTTCAAATTATGGTTGTGACTAGTAAGGGTTCTTTTGTTCCTTCAAAGATGATGGATTACTAGACTATTCTAGCGCATATGGAGTTCAAACTTGAAATATGAAGGTCCGTTTGAAGATATGCCTGGTAAAATTGTGTAACAATTCAGTTACTCTTACGCCACCCTGTGGTAAAATTAGACAGCACAGCTCAAATTTACCAGGGTGTCTATGAAATTAGGGCCCTGCGTTTTGGTTAATCATGTCACATGACCTGGATTTTAACCTTTATTTAAAGCTTTTTCATCAGCCTGTCAGCTTTTCTTTTAATGTCAGATGGTCCAGCAACATCCTCAGGCAATTTCTTGAATTTTTGGCCTAAAACAATGGTTAATGATTCAAATCCAGGTCATGTGACACGGTTAGCCAAAACACAGGGCCCTATGACCACTGCCCAGTAGCAAGCAAACTTTTGGCCGATGTTTCAAAATGAGAATATGTAGTATGTAGAGCATTTTCGTTGGGCTGTAGGGTGGTAAGGCCTATAGGCATAGCCTCAATGGGTCAAATTCAAACAGTCCCATTACAAGCCAGAATGTTGAATAAACTTCATTCGAATTTACTCTACCTGGGCTGTAATCATTAGTCCAAACAGTACACAGGATTTTCTATTGGACACATTCAGGTAGAGCCCTCCGTTTCACTTAAGAAAATATTTTGCCACCGTGTGAAAAATATGACCCTATTGTCCACTGATTGTCCTTATGTCATTGGACATTTTCGATGAAAAACAACAACATATCCACAGGAAAGTATTATTAAACAAACTTCAAATCGCAGGTCTGAGTGTTGCTCTCACAATTAGTTTCTTCATCACCTGAGGCACACGCACAAGACGTAACTAACCCATTGGGATTGTGATACAGTGAATTATAATCTGTGAAAAAATCTGTCTGTAAACAATTGTTGGAAATATTACTTGTGCACAAAGTAGATGTCGTAACCGACCATAACTATAGTTTGTTAACAAGAAATTTGTGGAGTGGTTGAAAAACAAGTTTTAATGACTCCAACCTAAGTCTATGTAAACTTCTGTGGTCCTTCTGTAGCTCAGTTGGTAGAGCATGGCGCTTGTAACGCCAGGGTAGTGGGTTCGATCCCCGGGACCACCCATACGTAGAATGTATGCACACATGACTGTAAGTCGCTTTGGATAAAAGCGTCTGCTAAATGGCATATTATTATATTATTACTTCCGAATTCAACTGTACATATTACCTCAATTACCTCGATGAACCAGTGCACCCGCACATTGACTCTGTACCGGTACCCCCCTGTATATAGTCTCGCTATTGCTATTTTACTGCTGCTCTTCAATTACTTGTTACTTTTATTTCTTATTCATTTTTGAAACTGCATTGTTGGTTAGGGGCTCGTAGGTAAGCATTTCACTGTAAGGTCTACAGCTGTTTTATTCAGCGCGTGTGACTAATACAACTTGATTTGATTTGTTTTTTATTTATTTAGTAGTGTCAAGGTTAGACGGTATAAGAATGGCAGCAGCTGTAATAGAAACATGCAGAGGTAAAAGGCTACAGTGCTACAGGCACAGCAGATGTTACCTTGGCTTACCACAGCAGATGTTACCTTGGCTTACCACAGCAGATGTTACCTTGGCTTACCACAGCAGATGTTACCTTGGCTTACCACAGCAGATGTTACCTTGGCTTACCACAGCAGATGTTACCTTGGCTTACCACAGCAGATGTTACCTTGGCTTACCACAGCAGATGTTACCTTGGCTTACCACAGCAGATGTTACCTTGGCTTACCACAGCAGATGTTACCTTGGCTTACCACAGCAGATGTTACCTTGGCTTACCACAGCAGCTCTGTGTGCTTTCTTGTACACGCGTCCATAACAGGAGCGGATGCTGATGACTGAAAGAGTCAAGATGAGGCTAGGTGGGCCAAAGAACAGTACATTTTGCTCTGGAATAAAACAAATAGACCCTTCCACAATTCAAGGTTCAAGAATAGTCCTGTAATGGCTTTGTTAACAGAACCTTGTCCCAGGTTGATCACTACCAACACTGACACTCAAAACCCAGCTTAGCCCCAAGGCAAGCTGCAGATGCCTGTAAATTATTATGCTCAGGTAGTAGATGCTGTGGCACATAAACACATATATTTCTATTGCCATGAGGCCCAGAGTCATCTGAGAGCTCAGGAAGACAGCTGTCACACCACTGAAATGTGTTGTGCACCAACCCCCCAAAACTCACTGTGGGGGAGGGAAACAGAAAATAGTATGACACAGGGAATAAAGCTCTAATAAAGCTATACAAAATATTACAGATCAATAAATGACTTAGCAAGGCATAGGACAGCTGTCAGAAGCGTTCTCTAAGTCTCAACAGTCCAATGGGTAGTGTGAAAGGGCTAAGTGAACTTAACAGGTAGTCTAATGCAACCTTTGTTCCTGGGGGTAGGAATGAAAGTTTCATGATGACACTACAAAGAGCTGTTCATTGCCAGAGAAAATACAAAAAGAATGACAAGGGTCCAAAAAAATGTACGTTTCCCCGGCAACGATGTGCCAGACAAAAACAGGCAGACGGATCAAACATGCCTTGCTCCTCTTCTACCATTTTCATGTTGAGAAGGAGTGAGACGGAGAGTGAACATGCGGTTCTGTTAAGTTTTGTGGAAACCATGCTGTAGACTGACTGAACAGTAATATTATTAGCAGTATTAGCATTAGTCGGTCCTAGGATCTTAGAGGGATAGTTGAGAGTGTCTGCTCTTTTCCACGGACTCATCAGATCTGATACATTGCTTCTGTCTTCTACTCAATGTGCAGCGATGTGTCTCAATCTAATACTCAATGTATCATGTGAGGATACTCATCAACGGCTGAACTAAAACACAGTAAACAATTACCAAAATTATTAGCCTCCTCAGAGGAGTGTTGGATACCCCAGTGAATGGGGATTCTGAAAAGGGGTAGAGGGCTGCGCTCTCAGGAAGACAATTGAAAATGCTCACGCTCTTACTGGAATTAACATGTGAATGGTGGTTGGTCTGTTGAAAATGCATGAACTGTATACTGAATGTACTTTCAAACTACCTGAAGAAGTCCTTCAGAAGATTTAAAGCAAGTGGTTGTTTTCCTGTAAGGATACCTTACCTTGGAGAGGAAAACAGTAACTATCAGCAATTAATAACACACAGGGAGGAGCCATTTTCCCCAAAATGTATAGGTAAGATAATGACTTATACCCACAGGGAAATTTGGTTTGCAAACACATTATCAAGCATTAGCAATGACATTTACAGAAAATGATACAGATATAACGTTCAGGTCATGAGAGATTCAGTTGTACACTATATACTATTCATATCAGTTAGGGCCACAACCAGTGTTTCTTCCGGACCTCAATAAAACTCACAGTCGCTTCCTCCTGCATGCATTGAAGCCTGCCTCAGTCTCATCACTGAGCGCCACATCACTTATTCTCAGTAGCCTACTCTCTGTAAAGCAAAGCTATTATAGTAGTGTATTTTTTGATCCTGTTGAGAGGGTGGACAGGGTGAAGTTAGCCGTTTGACAGAGTGGTGAATGTGCTGCTAAAAAGATCAGGAGGCAAATCCCAAACAAACCATTGCCAGCTTGGGTCAGCTAGGCTGTACCGGTAGGCTAGTCTACATGATGAGACTATTATAGATTTTTATTTGTCAAACAGCAGTCAAGCATCGATCATCATGTCACCAGAATAAGACCCTCAATATTTATTGGAAAGGAGTAGGCTATCAAGATCACCGTAAGTCGCTCTGGATAAGAGCGTCTGCTAAATGACTTAAATGTAAATGTAAATGTACACTCACCACCCTGTGAAGTTCATCATAACTTATTTTATCTGTAGCCTAATCAACTGCATGGTTTCCCAAATTGTAGTGGGAGGACCACACACCATATCATTTTGGAATATTCGCATGAGCATCTGGATGGAAATTCAGCTACTGCCATTCACACTATAAAACATTATTTTGTTATTCTATTCCAGTTTAGAACTCTATCAAGTTTGCGGCGCTGTTGTCCGTTTCGGGAATTGACACCCGCTGACATACATAAAAGAAGAAGATAACACGGAAGTCAAATTAGAGGGAGGTCTGTTTTTATTTTGCAATATGCTCGTTCCTTGTGTGTATTTTAGACGCAGCTAACTGAATACCTAACTTTCAGTCCACTGAACATGGCTAAATTACAGTCTTTGGGTGTGTTTGTTAATACGCGTTTAACAGTGGCTACCGTAGAGATTATGGGGGCAGTAGAGAAAGTGGTAGCGGAGTACCAGGAGGAGATTTCCCGATCTAAAGTGGAGAATGACCGGCTACGCAGACTGCTGCGGATCAGACCGGAGATGAAACGATGTAGATTAGACTCCCTCCAGTTCTCGCTTACCGTCTCTGAGGAGGAGGTTAACCCTGTGCAGCAGCAATGTGACCAGGAGGAATGGAACTCCAGTCTGGGGACGGATGACCCCGAGCCCATGCAGATTAAAGAGGAAAATGCGGAAGTCGGGACCACTCAGGTGGCAGGGCAGCTTCAAGGGCTGGAGCCTGACATTGTAGAGTTCATGTTCACTCCTTCCTGTGTGAAAAGTGATTGTGATCAGGACGACCTACTTGAGTCCTTGACTCTTTCCCAAACCACGACTGTGGAGAACAGAGAGAGTGACTCTAAAAAATTGGACCTCAAACCTTTTGGCACAGTGACCCACCTCGACAATCCTTATGACCCTCGAGATAATCAAGACAATGTCTCCAGCCACAGCTCAGCTGCAAGCAGTGATCTAGTAGGATTTGACATAAGCCCACCATTGGATCCCAACACACCATTGAGGAAACCCAGCACCACATCTAAAACACATGACTGTGGGAAAATATTAAATTGCAAGGGGACCCTGAACAGGCATATGCAGACCACCACAGGAGAAAAAACATTTAGCTGTAATAACTGCAGGAAAAGCTTCAGTCGCAAGGATACCCTTAACATGCATATACGGACTCACACAGGAGAAAAACCATTTAGCTGTGGTGCCTGCGGGAAAAGCTTCAGACAGAAGGCTACCCTTAACAGGCATATACGGACTCACACAGGAGAAAAACCATTTAGCTGTGGTGCCTGCGGGAAAAGCTTCAACCATAAGGGAAACCTAACTGTTCATTTACTGACTCACACAGGAGAGACACCTTTTACCTGTGGGGACTGCGGGAAAAGCTTCAGACAGAAATATAGCCTTAAAAAGCATACATCGACTCACATAGGAGAGACATTTAACTGTGCTCACTGCGGGATAAGCTTCAGACACAAAGTGAACCTGGATAGTCATATACTTGCTGTCCACAAATAAACAAAACAGAATGAAAACAAAAAGAAGAAAATGTAACAAAGATCTGGCAGGAGTTGGTAATACAAATGCAGGATATGGACATCACTGTTAGGAAAGCAAATAAATTCTAGATCACTCACGTTGTAGGTTTAAGGTATTTACTTTTGTAAAATGTTCTATGTAAATAAAAATTTATTCGAATTACGATATTATGATCAAACAGTTAAAAAAAGGGCAATGGAAACACTTTAGGAAGTAAATCTAAGCAAATATATGTAATCAATCAACTAATATCTTGCAATACTTTAACATAAAAACATCTCTGTATTTAGTATTTTGATCTTCGAGGTTAATTTGAGCTATGGTCGGCGCCATTTTTAATTGCCATAGTAACGACTGACGCCAGTGCGTCACTGGCAAATCAAAATCAAATCAAATTTTATTTGTCACATACACATGGTTAGCAGATGTTAATGCGAGTGTAGCGAAATGCTTGTGCTTCTAGTTCCGACAATGCAGTGATAACCAACAAGTAATCTAACTAACAATTCCAAAACTACTGTCTTATACACAGTGTAAGGGGATAAAGAATATGTACATAAGGATATATGAATGAGTGATGGTACAGAGCAGCATACAGTAGATGGTATCGAGTACAGTATATACATATGAGATGAGTATGTAGACAAAGTAAACAAAGTGGCATAGTTAAAGTGGCTAGTGATACATGATAAGGATGCAGTCGATGATGTAGAGTACAGTATATACATATGAGATGAGTATGTAGACAAAGTAAACAAAGTGGCATAGTTAAAGTGGCTAGTGATACATGTATTACATAAGGATGCAGTCGATGATGTAGAGTACAGTATATACGTATGCATATTAGATGAATAATGTAGGGTAAGTAACATTATATAAGGTAGCATTGTTTAAAGTGGCTAGTGATATATTTACATCATTTCCCATCAATTCCCAGGAATCAGTAAATTGTCTGGTATTGAATTTTCGCGCGGAGAGTGAATCGAAGAGTACAAGGACATGATGACAACAACAATGAGTAATTCAGACATGAACTGTATAGCGCCAGGCTGTACGAATTGGCTCCAATTTAAAATAAAATATCGGGTAGGTACCATCGGCTGTCCAAGGACCTTTTGAACACGTGGCTCCATGTCCTAAAGAAAGGAAGGACGTGCCAGCTCGACCTAGCAAGGTCTGCAGGCAGCACTTCGCTGAGAAGGACACGTTCGATGCGGCAACCGAGAGTTTCAGAATGTAAAGGAGTCCTAAATCTACGTTGAAGCCCTCTATTGGCCCCTCCAGCTTCAATTTCGAGGGTTATGGTGTACAGTAGGGGTTACCGACCGACCATCATCAACATCGCTGACTTCGGAGTCAAGCCAAACGTCGGACTGAGGCGACGTGAGTCAACGGAGCCTGGTAACGTTAACCGACCACTAGTCATGATTGTTGTTGACTAGGCTACGGTTAGACCCTGGATAACTTTGTTGTTACTCTGAGTGGCGCAACTGAAGTTGACATAGCTAATGTTCGCTGAAAAATACATTTTCCTTTATTTGCTTTGCTGTGTGTGTGTTGACAGCATACATGACTGGTAGCTTGTTAACGCCAACTGATATATTTGGGTTAAGTTGTCTTAATCTTAATAAAACATTTGTTTGTTTTCAGGATGATTATTGTCATCCATGAAAAGGTTTTCAACCTGGAGATTGTGCAAGAGGAGGTACATGCAAATCCATGTTATTTCTAAGGCTATTGTTTGTTTATTTCAAGGCAAAATCTGTCATCCCTGATGCCATTTTCAGTATACAAAATTGACAATATACAGTATATGCAGTGACTCTTGAATATAACTAAAGCTTAAGATGCCTTAATAGTTTTACACTAACAGAAAAGAACAGTTAGTACAGCATGCCAAACAAACCCCTGGTTGCCAGATTGTTCCTGTGCTGCGGTGGAAAAGAGCTCCACCGGGACCATAACTAAAGAACTCGAGGCCCAGCTAGATTGCTCTCACCACCATCAGTATACAACCAAGTCCTGCCCCTGTTGGCCACAGAGCTGACAGAGAGTGAGATGACTGAAGACCAGGAGTCGATGTATGAACCTGAGAGCTCAGACACACAATCATCACAGTGCGAGCCAAGAGATGCAATCGAAGAGTGTGTGCAAGATCAGAAATACATAGTATTTTGATAGCAAGCTGAAGGAGTTGTTCAATGTCTGCCATGAGCCTGGATGTCGAGCTGGTGTCATCAGTTCATCCCTGAAAATAAATGGGTTTTGCCATCACCATGGAGACAGTGTCAGTTTGCAAACCAACAGCGCATCTACATTGTGCGAGAGGTTAACCACATGTGGACCCACCCCACGTAGGCCATTCTGGCTACAATTGGTGACAGTCCACTGATCGTATCTGGAGACGCGTGGTGTGATTTCTCCAGGCCACTCTGCTTCCCACCTGATCCTCCCCCATGAGACTGTGCATGTTACCAAGGTGAAGAATAGTTACTGTTTGGAGACGGAAGGATTAGAGAGATGCCTGCAACACATTGAGGTAAACTATAGCCTAACCTATATATTTTTTAGCTAGCCTGAGGGTTGGAAGTGTGTATTTGGTAGATGTATGAAGAGGACGTAGGTACCTTTTTTAGGATAATAATAATAATAAAATCATTACTAACAGGCCCATGGATGCAGTATTGAAACCTTGGCCACTGACAGGCATCCAAGTGTGAGGGTGCACTTGAGGGGCTCATATCTGGCATGAGTATGACCTGTGGCACATTGCCAAAGGTATGAGGAAACAGCTGGTGGCCATCGGGAAGCCAGAGGTACTTTAATATATTTTATAGTAAAACCAGAGCTATATGATTATGATGATTGATTCAAGTCAGTGACTCCGGGGTCTCATTTACTCCCTGTGTCTCAGGTACTGCCATGGGTGAGGGCATTAACTCACCACTTGTGGTACTGTGCCACCACTGCTGGTTGAAGTGTCCAGGTGCTAAAAGAAAAGTGGATCACCACAGGTCACCTCATCGCCAATGAACACCAGTGGGTCACTGGGAGGCACACTGAACTGCTGTTAATTGTCATTTAGAGCATTTATTTGCAGAAAATTACAACTGGCCAAAATAACAAAGAAATATGCAGTGTTGTCAGACCTCGAATAATGCAAAGAAAGTAAGTTCATATGCATTTTTAAACAACCCAATACTAATGTTTTAACTTAGGATGAGATCAGAAATCAATATTTGGTGGAATAACCCTGATTTTTCAATCACAACTTTCATGTGCCTTGGCATGCCCTCCACCAGTCTTTCACATTGATGTTGGATGCTTTATGCAACTCCTGGCACAATTTCAAGCAGCTCAGATTGTTTGATGGCTTGTGACCATCCATCTTCCTCTTGATCACATTCCAGAGGTTTTCAATGGGGTTCAGGTCTGGAGATTGGGGTGGCCATGACAGAGTCTTGATCTGGTGGTCCTCTATCCACACCTTGATTGACCTGGCTGTGTGGCATGGCGCATTGTCCTGCTGGAAAACCCAATCCTCAGAGTTGGGGAACATTGTCAGAGCAGAAGGAAGCACGTTTTCTTCCAGGACAACCTTGTATGTGGCTTGAATCATGTGTCCTTCCCAAAGACAAGTCTGCCCGATTCCAGCCTTGCTGAAACACTCAGATCATCACTGATCTTCACCAAATTTTACAAGCCACAGTGATTCGCACCCACTGAAATTTGGTGGCGGATCAGTGATGATCTGAGTGCTTCAGCAAGGCTGGAATCGGGCAGATTTGTCTTTGTGAAGGTCACATGAATCAAGCTACATACAATGTTGTCTATGTACATAATGCATCAGCCTCTAAGGTGCAGGATGGTAGCCAGTAACTCTTAAGTAACCGGGTGGTAGCCAGCCTGGTGGTAGCCAGCTAGTGACAGTGACTACGTTCAGGGCAGGGTACTGGGTGGAGGCTGGCTAGTGATGGCTATTTAACAGTCTTATGGCCTTGAGATAGAAGCTGTTTTTCAGTCTCTCAGTCCCAGCTTTGATGCACCTGTACTGACCTCGCCTTCTGGTTGATAGCAGGGTTAACAGGCCGTGTCTCAGGTGGTTGATGTCCTTGATATTTCTGGCCTTCCTGTGACAATGGGTGCTGTAGGTGTCCTGGAGGTTGTTGAAGGATCTCAAAGGTTTTTTAAAAAACGTATCAACCGTTTCTGTACATATGCTGCAAAATTTGGTCAAATTAATGAGCACATTTTAACCCCTTTTTTGCCTTCCTATGTGAATAACTACAACCAATTGATTTAATAAAATCAGTAATATAATAATTCTAGTAGCCTATTTATTAATCTCTAGTTAAATTAATTAGATCTTTTATTTTCTAGGTGATGAAGTGTGACTGGTGAACTCAAGTGTACATGCCCTGTACATTAAAATACATATGCCCAAGAGGAACATGTTCGGCCAGCAGGGGATGGTCGCTAAATTCCAAGTGCCTGCCTTGGACCGCAATTATTCAGTGGACAGATAGCAGGTTACAACAGAGCGAGTGCTCAGTTTAAAGCAAGAGTTCTCCAAGGCTGCCAGGGCGTTAGTGGTGAAACCCATCAAGGAGGAGAAGACATGGTGTTTCCGGGCTGAGCTCCTACACAGCATCGTTGACTGCTGTGCCAATATTATGTCAGATGTAGACAGAGAGAGGAATTACCTGTGTACCTTATCTGTCTCTAGGACCATCCCAGCGGACTCTCCTGAGTGCCCAGAGAGAGAGTGGCGGTCACTTTGGGGGAGCGGACTGGTGTTCCGAAAATGGAGAAGGAGCAGGCCATTCGACAGCAAATTCAAAGATACACCCATCCTTGGAGGGAATTGAAGTGGAATTGTTTTTTTTACCAGTTTCAACAGACATGCTACCTTGTCCCGGACCTGCGGTTTCAACTCTGTTTTTCAGTCTCTCGGTCCCAGCTTTGATGCAACTGTACTGACCTCGCCTTCTGGATGGTAGTGGGGTGAAAAGGCCGTGGCTGTGTAAAGTATATGTAGATGGGAGGAGTATTATGTGCCAGCTGAGCCTAAATGCTGCTATTGTGGTGGTGAACATACACCTGAATTTCTGAAGTGTCCTGTGATGGAGGTGGTAAGAACAAGGGCTGTCCAGAATGTCACCTATCCGAAGTTGTTGAGCAGTGAAAGAAAAGAGTGAAGTTGAAGAAATAATGGTAGTAGGAGTAGAGACACAAGATGATGTTCCTTGTCAACAGGGGGATCCTGACATGTATGTTAAGAAAGTGGACGTTGTAGCGTTTATTGGTTTGGTTATCAACTGCACATCACAAACAGAGAGGAAATCTAAGAAAATAGGCATTGTGAGTGTGACTGTCGCTGAATGTTCCATCCTCACAGGCACCTGTAGGAATGCAATTTGAATGTAACTGAAGGAGTGGGATGGTTGTAAGATTACTTTTTTAAATGATCCTCCTTCCTGCATTTGAATATATTATTTTTGTTTTGTTTCAAGACCCCGTACAGTAGGTGGCGGCAATATACCAATAGGTGTAGTCTGCTATAACATTTTAAAGAAGAAAACAACGCAACCGGAAGTTGGAATCGCTAGTTTCCGTTTGGGTTCACAACTGCAACTGTTGATGGTGGCATAGCTAGCCAGCTACTGCTATGTCAATATTTTTGATTTAGCTAGCTAAAACATTTACGAAGAAAATGAGTTCTGAAGGGAATCGACACGGGACGAAAAGACCTGGTTCTCCGAATGAAGTATGTTAACTATAGTTACATGCATTGAACGGGACAGTTCAGCTAACCGGTTAGCAAGGCCCGTGTCTGGTTTGCTTTAGCAAAGAAGTATGCAGTCAACTTGCATCCTAACTAGATATGCAGCCTGTAACATAATGCGTCCTAGATCAACAAAGCCATAGAGTAAAACAGTTAACTATTTAACGCTGGTCAACAAATCACAAGTGTTATTTTTTAGCTAACTTATTCACCTTAAGGTGGCCAGTTTGACACATGATGAAGCTTGCCAGAAAGATAGTCAGGAAGTCAATTTAATAAACATTTATTTTGATATAAATGAACTCGAGGCTGTTACTACTAGGCATATGACGTGGCTAGTTAGCGTTATATTAAGATGTGTGACTTTAGCTAATCCAATTGAGGGGGGAAGTGTGTGATCTTCGAGCCGAAGGTGCAATAAAAGGCCTAGGCTACGTTCTGTTGGGATCCCATTCCTTGTGTACTGTAGGCAATTATGTGTTGTTGCAGGATGGACCTACTCCATGGGCAGCTGCAGATCTGGGGGACAACGAGAGGAAGCAGAAGTTTTTGAGGTTGATGGGCGCAGGGAAGGTTTGTTTGGTCATATTCTATGTAGACTATTTTTCCCAACCCTCTCATCAGAGACCACTAGACGTTTACATATTTGTGGCCCTTACTGGAACACCTGATTTCAAATGTAGCTAAGTCAACAAATCACCAAGCCCCTGATTAGTTGAATCAAGTGTGCCAGTCTGGTATTGGACTATTATTACTGTAACGCAGTTAACTGTTAATTCAACTTGACGGTTACCTCTATTCCAGTATTAGATTGAGCCAACATTTTATCTTAGGCTACAATTTATAATCCGATAAGCATCGTCAAAGGAGGACCAGAGCTGGTATTACAGAATTATGTCTACTGTATTTGGTCCTGCAGAAAGAACACACTGGACGTCTAGTCATTGGAGATCACAAATCAACATCCCATGTCCGCAGCGGTGAGTAACACTCTTGAATGATAGAAAAAGGCTTGTCAAGGTACTGGTATCTTGGCAACCCTATTCTACACCCCTTTCAAATGCTTTACTCACAGATGTATCTATCTCATCTAATCTAACCTTTTCCCATATCAATGCAGTACTATCTGGGACCAGATAGCACTGTATTTGGTATGATTGGTGTTTCACTAGTTTGTCCTCTGCAGGGGCGGAGGACCGGAGGATGAACTCTGAGCTGGAGTTGCAGTACCAGCAGGGGCTGGACGGGAAGCTGTCAGGCAGGAACAGGAGACACGTCGGACTGGGCTTTAGCGAGGTGAGAGATCACGGATGGACACATTTAAAAATATAAAAAAATCACCTTTATTTAACCAGGTGAGCTAGTTGAGAGCAAGTTCTTATTTACAACTGTGACCTGGCCAAGATAAAGCAAAGCAGTGCGACAAACAACAGAGTTACACATGGAATAAACAAACATACAGTCAATAACACAATAGAAAAGTCTATATACAGTGTGTGCAAATGGCTTGAGGAGGTAAGGCAATAAATAGGCCATAGTAGCGAAGTAATTACAATTTAGCCGATGATTATGTGCAAAAGAGCAGAAAAGTAAATAAAAACAATGTGGGGATGAGGTAAGTAGATTGGGTGGGCTAAGTTGAACATCGATCCTAGCAAAGATGGCTGACAAATTGTTCCATTCTGATGAATGGAGCTTCTATGACATCAGCCAATCAATCTGCTGTTCTATTATCTATGGGGTTGAATGGCTGAAGCAAGTTTGGGTACGCTTTCATTCTATTTAACTGGGTTGTGTTCATTAGTACCTTCCAGGCTTTGGAGATTTTTCTTGTTTAGTTCCTATCTGAATTGGTCTAATAAAAACATGTTTTCTGTTGCAATGAACACAACCCTGGCCTGTTACATGACATGATTAGACCGTGATGTAATACTGATTGATTGATACATTTTAAGATTTGAGTTACTGATGGTGCTTCTCATTAGACCTGTATGTTTGCATGGCTATGTAAGATTAATGACAGCACAACACATGGAAGCGCCACAACGTGCGATTGGCTCAAATTAGAGGCATAATTTATACAGCCAAAATGTCACCCCAGTCTCCAGATCTTCATTTTGTGACACTTCTGTTCGCTCCACAGCCGGACCCAGCCCCACCTCCACCACCCGTAGAGGGCCAAAGCAAGGCAGAGCAACCAGCCAGTCCCAATGCCCCAGACAGCCCCTCAGAACCCCAGGGCTCACCAGACAAACCCCCCTCACCAAACCCAGAGGACAGCACGAAAGACAAAGAGGACAAGAAACACACCTTCAAAATGGCCTTTGTGAAGTCATCCTAAGACTGGGAAAAAAACAGTCACTTTTTTTCTAAAGTCAAACCACAGATTTGTACATAAAGTCGTTCTTTTGTGTCTCTGCAGTACTCCCAAGCTGATACATGGTAACTTTGTGGTTTAAGATGGCTTTTATGTTTCAATGCTGAGCAGCAAACCAGTAGTGCACTACTGAAGGAGGTAACAATCATTGAGACAGATTTCCCGTGTTGTTTCCTTGTCAATTTTTGTTAGGAATTCCTGACTGAAAGAGGGACTACCGACATGTTATAAATGGTTGAGACGAAGCTCATGAGTTATAAAATGTACTTAAACTACAAATTGAATATCAATAAATTCAAGTGTACCACACAGTAGGGATGAATATTTTCTCAAATCTACCAAGGTGGCTATTTCAAAGCATTTAAAAATCAAATCACTATACCAGGGTTCTCCCTGCGCTACATTGCCGGCTTGTCTGGGCCACTGTGAAACTGATATTTAGTAACTTTGATCAGCGAAACAGGCCGTTCAATACATTTCAGCAGTAGGATATCTCAGAGTGTGAACCCCGAGTAGGCTGTAGCATCATAACTGCAACGGCAGTCAAATGACCAAAGATACTAAGCTTGCTAGAAAACCTCCAACGAATGACATAATATCCTATTTGGCAATATTGAGTTGATAATTAGCCTATGCAGATCAGTGCATGAATAAGAGATGAGGATATTGTTCAAATAAAAAATCCATATCTACTCATACAATTTGATCACATATCTACTGAAGCTCTCAGATGGGCAGCAATACGAGACAGTGCAGAAGCATTATAGTGATATGTAGAAGAGCTTTTAAAGACAGGACTGTCCAGCCAGCAATCCCAGTTAATTTGAGTTTATTCTGATGATAGACAAGGAAGCACATTAGATGGGCAGGATAACACTATGTTGATGGCTGTAGATTTGTGATTCGTCTGTTAGCCCCTGCTAACTTATTTCCATGCTAATGCGACCATTACAATTAAATGGGGAGTCAGGATGTTGGGTTTCAGTGGGATTGTGATATATAGAGCCTAGGCTATTTTCCTACGTCTACTGCGTGAGTCAATAGATAACTAATACACTTGGTTTAGGCTACATTGCATGCTACATGTTTCTGATCAGTGAAAGATGAGCAAACTAATAAATGAGCTACCACTTCCACTTGTCCGGCCAGAGATCAATTAACCAAATATACAGATGGAGATTCAGTGACAAGTCAGAGGCTTCTGTTCAGGAGTAGGACAGAATACTCACGCGAGAAAATACTCACGCGAGAAGATCAAAATCTACTTATATACATGCTAGACACATTTTCTGATCAGCTAATATATAAGCAAACTAGAATAAAGATGGTCAATTTACCTAACATTTCCCTCAGCCTAGTTACTAAATATCCAAACTGATTCTGTGAAAACAAAAATCTGACTGATTGATATATCTAGACAAGTCCACCATGCTTGTCTCAAAGCAGTGCAAAGGCTCTGTCCCAATCAAAAAGGTGCTGAAATGATAATGATAATGTAGGTGACCACACAGGACTATTGCTTTACATTTGTATAACGGTTGCATATGATTTAGGGATATACAGTATAAGCAAGAATTTGATACATGCCTTCAATTGCATTAGCCTATAACTAAGGTGAGTTTCTCTCCGCGCCTTTTCTATTTCCAATGGCTATTTCCTCGTCTCATCACTGTGCTGCCACCCGCCTCGTTCTCAAAACCAATTTAAATCATTATACTTATTTTTCTAGAAATCTGGCTTTTTTTTTGTTTTGGACTCATTTAATTTCTGTGATGTCAGGCCTGGGCTCGGGCTTCAAGCTTTACGGACTTGGGTCGGACCGGGATCTAATTTTCAGTTCTGATGAGAACTCAAACTGCATTCAGATCTGGTGTGCAGTCCAGCAATGTCAGTTATGTGTGTTTTGAATTGATGGCCACTTTGTGTGAAGTAAATATGCCAGGCTAAAAGGATTCCATGCAACAACCTGTATGGATAATGTGCTTTTTTGTTGTTGCCAAATCTGCTGCGCATGTGTATTTTGTGGAAATGCATTAGTGAGACAATGTTGTAATTTTCCATGTCTTGTCATTACATTTTTTTGGGAAATGTTAAGAGTGATCCCTTTAATTGTCAATCGCGCTATAAAGCCGATTTTCAGCACTATGGCTGGAATTGAGCCCAAAATAAACATGTTCGTGTTTGAATCGTCATTTACTGTTTGAAGTGAGTTGATTTATGACACATCGACCGTATACGAGTGTGTTCATGATTAAATATTAAGAGAGAACTGGACATGAGGCAACATGTTTTGTTTAAACCTTTATTTCCAGAAAACATCATTATGGTTTATTTCCCTTTTAAATGACACATAATACAATACAGTTGATTGGAAAAAGCGTTACATGGCAGTGCTGAGCTACAAAGGTTGTAATTTGGTGCAAGATTGTCTTTCATTAAGTCAAAATAAAATAAATATATGATTCATGTCATAATTACATTTCCATCTCAACGACCTATAAGACATTGTTTAGAACTTGTTTTAGAAATATAGACCACACTTCAAAAATACAGCTAATGATTCTGTTGAAAAAACTATTAGTGTTAACAATTACACACAACATTAAAGTGCAAAACACAACTCCAATTCAAACTTAACATTAGGTACACGCACAGTTTCAATGCACTTGTTGAGTTTCGAATAACTCCAATAAAAAGTATTATAAAACATCACTCTGGCATTAATTGCTGAAAATGATTAGATCCTTTGCCCATCAACTATTTTCATTCGCGGATGTCCTGTCGGTGTCTTGGCGTCTGTGTCAATGGTCAGTCAGTGCTCAGCTGAGCTTTGGCTAAAAGGGGGAGGAAAAACATGTTCATGACATTGAAAATACTGACGGTAATGTCTTCAATCCAAAGTTCCACCCTCTTTCCAAAAAGCCTAAGTAAGCAGTGCTTGTTTGTGTGGAAACAATACGCCACAACGTTTTTACATTCTAACCATGACCCAACAACATCACCATCACCCAACAACATCACATGACCCAACAATATTACCATCACCTGACCCAACAATATTACCATCACCTAACCCAACAACATCACCATCACATGACCCAACAATATTACCATCACCTAACCCAACAACATCACCATCACATGACCCAACAATATTACCATCACCTAACCCAACAACATCACCATCACATGACCCAACAATATTACCATCACTTAACTCAACAACATCACCATCACATGACCCAACAATATTACCATCACCTAACCCAACAACATCACATGACCCAACAATATTACCATCACTTAACTCAACAACATCACCATCATGACCCAACAATATTACCATCACCTAACCCAACAACATCACCATCACCCAACCCAACAACATCACATGACCCAACAATATTACCATCACCTAACCCAAAAACATCACCATCACCTAACCCAACAACATCACATGACCCAACAACATCACCATCACCTAACCCAACAACATCACCTGACCCAACAACATCACCATCACATGACCCAACAATATTACCATCACCTAACCCAACAACATCACCTGACCCAACAACATCACCATCACCTAACCCAACAACATCACCTGACCCAACAACATCACCATCACATGACCCAACAATATTACCATCACCTAACCCAACAACATCACCATCACCTAACCCAACAACATCACCTGACCCAACAACATCACCATCACCTAACCCAACAACATCACCATCACCTAACCCAACAACATCACGACCCAACAACATCACCATCACATGACCCAACAATATTACCATCACCTAACCCAACAACATCACCAGCACATGACCCAACAATATTACCATCACCTAACCCAACAACATCACCATCACCCAACCCAACAACATCACATGACCCAACCCAACAACATCACATGACCCAACCCAACAACATCACATGACCCAACAACATCACCATCACATGACCCAACAATATTACCATCACCTAACCCAACAACATCACATGACCCAACAACATCACCATCACCTAACCCAACAACATCACCTAAACCAACAACGTCACATGACCCAACAACATCACCATTACCTAACCCAACAACATCACCTAAACCAACAATGTCACATGACCCAACAACATCACCATTACCTAACCCAACATCATCACCATCACCCAACAACATCACCATCACCCAACCTCATCACATGACCCAAAAACATCACATGACCCAACAACATCACATGACCCAACAACATCACATGACCCAACATCATCACCATCACCCAACAACATCACATGACCCAACAACATCACATGACCCAACAACATCACCTGACCCAACAACATCACCTGACCCAACAACATCACCATCACCCAACAACATCACCATCATCACCATCACCCAACATCATCTCATGACCCAACATCATCACCATCACCCAACAACATCACATGACCCAACAACATCACATGACCCAACAACATCACATGACCCAACAACATCACATGACCCAACATCATCACATGACCCAACAACATCACATGACCCAACAACATCACATCACTCAACAACATCACCATCACCCTACATCATCACCATCACCTGACCCAACATCATCACCATCACATGACCCAACATCATCACCATCACCCAACAACTTCACATGACCCAACAACATCACATGACCCAACATCATCACCATCACCCAACATCATCACATCACCCAACAACATCACATCACCCAACATCATCACCATCACCCAACATCATCGCATGACCCAACATCATCACCATCACCCAACAACATCACCTGACCCAACAACATCACATGACCCAACAACATCACCTGACCCAACATCACCTGACCCAACAACATCACCTGACCCAACAACATCACATGACCCAACAACATCACCTGACCCAACAACATCACCTGACCCAACAACATCACCTGACCCAACAACATCACCTGACCCAACAACATCACCTGACCCAACAACATCACCTGACCCAACAACATCACCATCACCCAACAACATCACCATCACCTGACCCAACAACATCACCATCACCCAACAACACCCAACATCACCCAACATCATCACTTGACCCAACAACATCACCTGACCCAACAACATTTGGACACCAAAAACCACCATGCTTCAGAAAAGAAACCACCAAAGCACTCAAAGTTGTGAGAGCAGAAATGACACCTAAAGACAACAACGATCCCACTGGGCACAGACGTCAGTTCAACGTCTAGTTTAGAAGTTGTTAAAAGTTGGTTGAAAAATAAATAATCTTCTTAAGTTTGTTTCAATGTCATCACATCGATTTTTGGGGGGTTGAAATGACGTGAAAACAAGGCTGATTCAACCTTGTGCCCCAGTGGGATGCCAACACAAACATCACAGAGGCACCTTAAGGCCACGACACTCAAGAGAATATGCAATGTACCATCACTAGATCTGTTATTCAGAATCTCACTGTCTGCACAACCAGGGACAATGAGAGAGGGTCACATTACTGTGTTGTACAGTGAAGATGCCCCTACACGCTGTTCTTGGGTCAGTTTTGGGCCAATTCTCTACACTAGTGGTTAAGTTTATGATGAGGGAAAACTGATCCAAAATCTGTAGCTTCACCCTGGAGTGTGCTGCATTTGTCTCCCTTTCTCTGTTCCGATTCTCTTCTTCCAGGAGTGTGCACTGGCATACTCCCCATCCTAGATTTGATTCAAGCATTGGCTGGAGGAAGTTTCCACCATTGATAAATCCATACTTCTCACTTTGGGTTGGCTTCTCTGAAGAGAGCACAATGTCCTACTAGATCCTCCATCTATAGCAGGGGTGTCAAAGTCAAATGGACGGAGGGCCAAATAAAAAATTTAGCTACAAGCCGAGGGCCGGACTGTTCGAATGTTCATTGAAACTTTTTTAAATGACGCATATAGTCTAGTGAACCTAATTGAACCTACTGAAAACCTAACAAATATATTCCAATATGATCAGATAAATAAAGCAATATTTTCTTATGGCTCTGTCAGTAATCTTTAATTTTCAACAGACACAAAAGACAAATTTCCTTTATATAAAAATCCCCATAACATGAACATTAAATGAAAGAAACCGGTATTCAAGGCACCATCAGTAGCCTATATTTTCTATTTTAGCAAAAGTGGGCTAAATTTACTTCAAAGAAAAAAACAATAATAGCAATTTTCTATCATCCACTCAACTGAAATATTTTTAAAATATAATTGGATTGAAATACAATAAAATAAAGTGCAAAAATCTATTAATCAAAAACAACACTTTGTTTAAGGAGAAGTAACATGCAGTGAAAACAAATATTAAACTTTAACTTTTAAACTTGAACTGAGTAAAAACTCTAAATATGTGATTGCACAGTAATGTTCACTTGTTTGAGGTTGAGGGTGATACTTGGTGGTGTCCCATCTTTTCCACAAGTTCATCAATGTTCGGGGTAAGGCTCTGAGCTGAGGAAATCCTCAGAATTGAGTGGAGGTGTTCAGCAGTAAGTCGACTTCTGTGTGATGTTTTGTTCAAGTTCATCAAAGAAAACAGTTGTTCACACAGGTATGTGCTGCCAAACATAGACAACGTTTGAGCAGCCTGGATGCGCAGCTGGGGCATTGTGTCGGAGGAAACGGGCGAACTCCGCAGCACCCACTGCCGCATATTTTGCCCTCAGTGCATCATTGCATTGGAGGTCAATCAACTCCATTTGGAGGTTTGGTGGTGAGCTTTCCACGTCAACAGCAAATGGGTTACCGAGCAGTTCCAACCTGCTTTTTGTGCTTCAAAGTCAGCAAATCGGCGTCGAAAGTCAGCGGCAAGCATACCTATTTTATCAGCCAACTGTGCGCTCGGGAACGCACTGGTAGAGAGCTTCTCTTTCATGGTCTGGCAGCTGGGAAAGTGGCTCAAATTTTCTTTCCGCATCTGCGTCTCCCACAGAGTCAGTTTGGTTTTAAATGCCTTCACTGTACTGTACATATCAGAGATGACACGATCCCGACCCTGCAGCTGCAAGTTCATTGCATTCAGATGACTCGTAATGTCACACAGAAAAGCCATTTCACACAGAAACATTTCGTCTCGGAGTTGTGTTGTGTCTTTCCCTTTGCTGTCCAAGAACAGACAAATCTCCTCACGAAGCTCGAAACATCTTTGAAGCACCTTTCCCTGGCTTAGCCATCGCACCTCTGTGTGATAAGGCAAATCACCATGCTCCGTTTCTAACTCCGTCAGAAATGCCTTGAACTGGCGGTGATTCAAACCTTTGGCTCTGATAAAGTTAACTGTGCGCGTGATGATGCTCATTACATGTTCCATTTTCAAGGCTTTACCGCACAACGCTTCCTGGTGTATGATACAATGATAAGCTGTCAGCTCACCTGTCGCGTTTTCCTCTTGCATCTTTTCCCGTATCTTCTCCACCAGTCCGCTCCTGTGTCCACACATCGCAGGTGCTCCGTCGGTTGTCAAACCCACGAGTTTTTCCCAAGGCAGCTCCATCTCATTTACACATCTTGACACCTCTTCATACAAATCATGCCCCGTAGTTGTGCCATGCATAGGACGTAAAGCCAAAAACTCCTCTGTCACGCTTTTGGCTGGAGTCCACTCCGCGGATGAAAATTGACAACTGGGCAATGTCAGAAATGTCGGTGCTCTCATCCACAGCCAAGGAATATGCAATGAAATCTTTTCCCTTTTTCACAAGCTGCTCTTTTAGATTGATGGACAACTGGTCTACTCTCTCGGCAATGGTGTTTCTGCTCAGACTCACATTTAAAAAGAGTTGCCTTTTTTCTGGGCAAACTTCGTCACAAACTTTAATCATGCAGTTTTTGATTAAATCCCCCTCCGTAAATGGCCGGGCTGGCTGATTTAGCGATCTCTTCTGCCAAAATAAAACTGGCCTTTACAGCAGCCTGGCCTTGTGATTTGGCTTTTTTGAACAGAGCCTGTCGAGATTTGAGGCCTCGTTTTAATTCCTCTGCCTTTTGTAGCCTTTGTTCCATGTCCATATTCTTGTTTTTGTCCGCGTGTTTCGTTTCATAATGTCGTCTCAGATTATACTCTTTCAGTACCGCCACACTTTCTCCACACAGAAGACACACAGGTTTTCCAGCTACCTCCGTGAACAAATACTCCGACTCCCACCTTGTTTGAAACCCCCGGTTCTCAGTGTCCACCTTCCGTTTTGCCATTTTTGATGGGTATCTGAAAGTTAATTTTACTGTGATGCTGACAACTGCTGTGCCAATAAATATTGAAATGAAGCAGCCTACTGCTCGGTGCATCACCGTTGCATTGTGGGAAATGTAGTATTGGTGCGTGTAAAAGATCTGCGGGCTGCCGGCTTGCTGCGGTTGCGGGCCGGTTCTAATAATAAATCAAGATCATCCCAGGGGCCGTAAAAAACCTTCTCGCGGGCCGGATGTGGCCCGCGGGCCTTGACTCTGACATATGTGATCTATAGCTATATTAGAGTGTTTTATGAAGGAGGGATCAAATATACTGTAGGCAGTTCAGTGGGAAAAAGGTGTGTTTGTGTGTGTACAGCATGCATAGAGTAGTCTGTGTGTATAGACTGTGTGTGTACACTGTGTAGTATATACACTGAGTGTATTAGGTACAGTGGGGCAAAAAAGTAGTTAGTCAGCCACCAAGTGTGCAAGTTCTCCCATTTAAAAAGATGAGGCCTGTAATGTTTATCATAGGTACACTTCAATGACAGACAAAATGAGAAAACAAATCCAGAACATCACATTGTTGGATTTTTTATGAATTTATTTGCAAATTATGGTGGAAAATAAGTATTTGGTCACATACAAACAAGCAAGATTTCTGGCTCTCACAGACCTGTAACTTCTTCTTTAAGAGGCTCCTCTGTCCTCCACTCATTACCTGTATTAATGGCACCTGTTTGAACTTGTTATCAGTATAAAAGAAACCTGTCCACAACCTCAAACAGTCACACTCGACTATGGCCAAGACCAAAGAGCTGTCAAAGGACACCAGAAACAAAATTGTAGACCTGCACCAGGCTGGGAAGACTGAATCTGCAATAGGTAAGCAGCTTGGTTTGAAGAAATCAACTGTGGGAGCAATTATTAGGAAATGGAAGACATACAAGACCACTGATAATCTCCCTCGATCTGGGGCTCCACGCAAGATCTCACCCCGTGGGGTCAAAATGATCACAAGAACGGTGAGCAAAAATCCCAGAACCACACGGGGGGGGACCTAGTGAATGACCTGCAGAGAGCTGGGACCAAAGTAACAAAGCCTACCATCAGTAACACACTACGCCACCAGGGACTCAAATCCTGCAGTGCCAGACGTGTCCCCCTGCTTAAGCCAGTACATGTCCAGGCCAGTCTGAAGTTTGCTAGAAAGCATTTGGATGATCCAGAAGAAGATTGGGAGAATGTCATATGGTCAGATGAACCAAAATATAACTTTTTGGTAAAAACTCAACTCGTTGTGTTTGGAGGACAAAGAATGCTGAGTTGCATCCAAAGAACACCATACCTACTGTGAAGCATGGGGGTGGAAACATCATGATTTGGGGATGTTTTTCTGCAAACGGACCAGGACGACTGATCCGTGTAAAGGAAAGAATGAATGGGGCCATGTATCGTGAGATTTTGAGTGAAAACCTCCTTCCATCAGCAAGAGCATTAAAGATGAAACGTGGCTGGGTCTTTCAGCATGACAATGATCCCAAACACACCGCCCCGGGCAATGAAGGAGTGGCTTCTTAAGAAGCATATCAAGGTCCTGGAGTGTCCTAGCCAGTCTCCAGATCTTAACCCCATAGAAAATCTTTGGAGGGAGGTGAAAGTCCGTGTTGCCCAGCAACAGCCCCAAATCATCACTGCTCTAGAGGAGGTCTGCATGAAGGAATGGGCCAAAATACCACCAACAGTGTGTGAAAACCTTGTGAAGACTTACAGAAAATGTTTGACCTCTGTCATTGCCAACAAAGGGTATATAACAAAGTATTGAGATAAACTTTTGTTGTTGACCAAATACTTATTTTCCACTATCATTTGCAAATAAATTCATTAAAAATCCTACAATGTGATTTTCTGGATTATTTTTCAAATTTTGTCTGTCATAGTTGAAGTGTACCTATGATGAAAATTACAGGCCTCTCTCATCTTTTTAAGTGGGAGAACCTGCACAATTGGTGGCTGACTAAATACTTTTTTGCCCCACTGTACACCCATCTAGTACTGGGTCGGACAACCTTTTGCCTCGAGAGTATGTAAACATTGCTCAATTGGTATCAAGGGACCTAACATGTGCCAGAAAATCATTCCCCACAACATTACACCACTGCAATGTTTTTACCACTCCTCATTTGTCCAGTGTTGGTGATCGCGCGCCCACCTGAGCCGTTTCTGCTTGCTTTCAGCTGATAGCAGTGGAACCCGGTATGGTCGCCTGCTGCAATAGCCCATCCGTGACTAGGATCGATGAGTTGTGCGTTCCAAGATGCCATTCTGCACACCAATGTTGTACTGTGACGTTATTTGCCTCAAAGTCGCTTAGGTCACTCGTTTTGCCCATTCTAACGTTCCATCGAACAGTAACTGAATGCCTTGATGCCTGTCTGCCTGGCCACTGAGTGTATATGTAGTGTGTATGTTTTTACGTGTGTTTTTACACGTGTCCATGTGTGTGTGTATGAGCTGACCTGTGAACTGCTTGCTCTTGATGGAGGCTTCAGAGGCCAAGGCGTGAGACACATTCATAATCCTCTTCTGCTGCTGCATGGCTAGGTCCAGATCAGTAAAGTCCAGTGGGACAGCCACACCAGACGACGGATGTGTGTTCTGAACACTGACACACAGGTGGGAGTACAAACATGAGGAAAAAGAGAGGCCGAAATCCAAAGGAAGTACAGTCTGCGTCCCAAATGGAACCTTTTCCCCTACCAATTCGTTCCTGGTCAAAAGTAATGCACTGCGTAGGGAATAGGTTCTGGTCAAAAGTAATGCACTGCGTAGGGAATAGGCTCTGGTCAGAAGTAATGCACTGCGTAGGGAATAGGCTCTGGTCAAAAGTAATGCACTGCGTAGGGAATAGGCTCTGGTCAAAAGTAATGCACTGCGTAGGGAATAGGCTCTGGTCAAAAGTAATGCACTGTGTAGGGAATAGGCTCTGGTCAAAAGTAATGCACTGCGTAGGGAATAGGCTCTGGTCAAAAGTAATGCACTGCGTAGGGAATAGGCTCTGGTCAAAAGTAATGCACTGCGTAGGGAATAGGCTCTGGTCAAAAGTAATGCACTGCGTAGGGAATAGGCTCTGGTCAAAAGTAATGCACTGCGTAGGGAATAGGCTCTGGTCAAAAGTAATGCACTGCGTAGGGAATAGGCTCTGGTCAAAAGTAATGCACTGCGTAGGGAATAGGCTCTGGTCAAAAGTAATGCACTGCGTAGGGAATAGGCTCTGGTCAAAAGTAATGCACTATGTAGGGAATAGGCTCTGGTCAAAAGTAATGCACTATGTAGGGAATAGGCTCTGGTCAAAAGTAATGCACTATGTAGGGAATAGGCTCTGGTCAAAAGTAATGCACGATGTAGGGAATAGGCTCTGGTCAAAAGTAATGCACTATGTAGGGAATAGGCTCTGGTCAAAAGTAATGCACTATGTAGGGAATAGGCTCTGGTCAAAAGTAATGCACTATGTAGGGAATAGGCTCTGGTCAAAAGTAATGCACTATGTAGGGAATAGGCACTGGTCAAAAGTAATGCACTATGTAGGGAATAGGCTCTGGTCAAAAGTAATGCACTATGTAGGGAATAGGCTCTGGTCAAAAGTAATGCACGATGTAGGGAATAGGCACTGGTCAAAAGTAATGCACGATGTAGGGAATAGGCTCTGGTCAAAAGTAATGCACTATGTAGGGAATAGGCTCTGGTCAAAAGTAGTGCACTATGTAGGGAATAGGCACTGGTCAAAAGTAGTGCACTATGTAGGGAATAGGCACTGGTCAAAAGTAATGCACTATGTAGGGAATAGGCTCTGGTCAAAAGTAATGAACTATGTAGGGAATAGGCACTGGTCAAAAGTAGTGCACTATGTAGGGAATAGGTACTGGTCAAAAGTAGTGCACTATGTAGGGAATAGGCTCTGGGACGTACACAATGTTTGCGATCACTTTTTTGTGTTATGTTCTAAAGTTTTTGTAGTTAGCTTAAGTTTTAAGCTAAGACTCCATTTTAAGTCACAACTGGGATTGAATCAGCCACAACCCAACAGTGGATCCTGTGGACCCAGAGACCCAGGATTAGGGACATTACAATGTTTGTGATATGTTTTCTTCTCCCAATAAGAAGTACCCAGATTTCTCACAAACAAACTACTATTTCTTATCAAGAATCTGCCAGATCACTCTAAATTTGCCTTAGTTTTGTTTTTGAACGACTGAATTTCTTTTTGTAATAAAAAGTTCTAAAATAAATAGATTTTTATGAAACTATGTCAAGAGTACTTGGATTTGTCCAGGATGTTTCTTATGCGTTCTGCTCTGCGTTGACGCTCCTCCATCTGCTCCTGGCTCAGAGGCTCCCCGGGGTCTGACTCCACATAGCGCTCTGAGATAGGCACCTTCTGGGGCTTGGACAGCTACATACACCAATCATAGACATCCAGTCATAGACATCCAGTCAACCAACACATCCATATTAAAGTGCAATTCCAACACTTTTCAAACTCATTTTCATAATCTCCAGCACAATACCAGTGTCTACATAAGTGAAAACGGCGCAATTCTAAGTTTTTAGAAGAAAACATTTGAGTAAAAGAATTCTACCCGATGACATCATCAAAAGTTTAAACATTTTAAGAAAGGTGATTTTCAAAAACACAGATTGGTGGTGAAGTGGGGAGCAAGACAATACCCTGCCCTGTGATGTCACAGAGAAGCATTTTTTAGGGCTTTTCTTCTTCTCTTTTTAACCACAGATCATAGAAACGTACTTCTTTCAGTAGACACTGGTTTGGTGCTGTAGATAATGAATAGGAGGTTAAAAATTGGCGGAATTGCAATTTAAGGCTTAGAACAACATTCAGAAATCATCAGTTTACAGTGCCTTCAGAAAGTATTCATACCCCTTGACTTATTCCACATTTTGTTATTACAGCCTGAATTCAAAATGGATTACATGTACTTTTCCCTCACCCATGTACACATAATAACCCATTATGACAAAG
The DNA here is from genome assembly GCF_021184085.1 of Oncorhynchus gorbuscha. Lineage (NCBI taxonomy): Eukaryota > Metazoa > Chordata > Actinopteri > Salmoniformes > Salmonidae > Oncorhynchus > Oncorhynchus gorbuscha. The sequence goes on from NC_060178.1 coordinate 12,674,318, forward strand.
TGAAAACATATTTTTTGAAATGCTGGCAAATGTATAGAAAATTAAATACAGAAATATCTCATTTACATAAGTATTCACACCCATGAGTCAACATATGTTAGAATCACCTTCCGCTGCGATTACAGCTGTGAGTATTTCTGGGTAAGTCTCTCTGTACCTGTTGGAAAGCAGACTGAACCAGGATTTCCTTTAGGATATTGCCTGTGCTTAGCTCTATTCCATTTATTTTTATCCTAAAAAACTCCTTAGTCCTTGCCGATGACAAACATACCCATAATATGATGCAGCCACCATCATGCTTGGAAATATGAAGCATGGTACACAGTGATGTGTTGTATTGTATTTGCCTCAAACATAATGCTTTCTATTCAGGACATAAAGCTAATTTCTTTGCCACATATTTCTTCTTTCTTTTTATTCTGTCATTTAGGTTAGTATTGTTGAGTAACTACAATGTTATTGATCCATCCTCAGCTCTCTCCTATAACAGCCATTAAACTATGTAACTGTTTTAAAGTCACCATTGGCCTCATGGTGAAGTCCCTGAGCAGTTTCCTTCCTCTCCAGCAACCGAGTTAGGAAGGACGCCTTTATCTTTGTAGTGACTGGGTGTATTGACACACCATCCAAAGTGTAATTAATAACTTCACCATCCTCAAAGGGATATTCAATGTCAGTTGTTTTCTTCTTCTACCAATAGTTGCCTTCCTTTGCGAGGCATTGGAAAACCTCCCTTGTCTTTGTGGTTGAATCTGTGTTTGAAAATCATTGCTCGACTAAGGGATTTGACATATAATAGCATGTGTGAGGTAATCATTCAACAATCATGTGAAAGACTATTATTGCACACAGCGTGAGTCCATGCAACTTATTAACTCAAGACATTTCAGCTTTTAATTTTTAATCAATTTGTAAAGATTTCCACTTTTTCCACACAATTCCACTTTGACATTATGTGGTATTGAATGTAGGCCAGTGACAACATCTACATTTGATCATTTTTAAAATGCAGGCTGTAACACAACAAAATGTGGAAAAAGTCTAGGGGTGTGAATACTTTCAGTAGGCACTGTAAATGGTCATACTGTTGGGGTCAGATAAATTCAAACTTTGCGGTTCAGCATAGCTATAAGGTTCTACAAAAACAAGGTTATGTGACTGTAGTTGAAAGCATTAGTTCACTTTGCATTTTGTATCTTAATTGTGTATGTGGTGAATGGTAAGTAGTATGAGCCTCAGGCTAGCCTCTAAATCAAAACCATCCACAACTGCATAGTCGTAAAGGGGATGTTCGGTATTATACAGTTTGTAGTGGCTGTTTAAAGAAGGATGGATTACAGTTTCTCCAGGCCCATAGACTACTTTTAAGGTGAGGTAAAATACTAAACTTCCCCTTTTTAACCACTTATGTGTACAGGCATAATATTCATCAATAAGAGGGTTGATAGGAGAAAATTGATTAGCCATTCATGAACGTACCTCACGACTGAGGTTCAGGTCGTAGTCGAGGGGCTCCATGTCAGTCCCCCCTCATGGGCGTGGCCATCACCGTGAGCCACTCATCTGATTGGATCCTCTCCCTTTCCTTCAGCTCTCTGTGCCCCTCGTCGCTCTGGCCCTCGGCACCCAGTCGCTCCACCACCTGAGCTTTCTGCTCCTGCTGCAAATCAAAGTCCTGCTGCTCTCGCCTCCACTAGGGGGGGACAAACAACAGTTACTTTATCTGACCACTAGAGGGGGGGGGGGGGGGGAGTTCTGAAACTGTTTGGGGCCTGGGACCCCTTTTGTGATAGCAAATTCATCAGGGACCCCCTGCATAACACACAACTCGAGTGAGATAAAATAAAAAATAAAAAACATACAAGGAGTTTTACTATGACTTCCGCAGTGCATGGCCAGAAAAATAACATTTCGGGGCCCTAGGAAGGAACATTTTAAAGGCCCATTGTATCTGACCACTAAACCAGGGCAAAAAAATACCATGAATACCATTATTTTAATGATTTTCACAAACTTTAATCCTTAGAATGGTCCTTTGGAGGAAGGACTGTTGACATATATACTACCTTTCAAAAGTTTGGGGTCCCTTAGAAATGTCCTTGTTTTTGAAAGAAAAAAAGCAAATTTTTTGTCCATTTAAAATGACATCAAATTGATCAGAAATACTGAGTAGACATTGTTAATGTTGTAAATGACTATTGTAGATGGAAAAAGCTGATTTTTAATGAAATATCTATATAGGCGTACAGAGGCCCATTATCAGCAACCATCACTCCTGCGTTCCAATGGCACGTTGTGTTAGCTAATCCAAGTTTAGCATTTTAAAAGGCTAACTGATCATTAGAAAACCCTTTTGCAATTATGTTAGCACAGCTGAAAAACAGTTGTGCTGATTAAAGAAGCAATAAAACTGATCTTATTTGGACTTGCTGAGTATCTGGAGCATAAGCATTTGTGGGTTCGATTACAGGCTCAAAATGGCCAGAAACAAAGACCTTCTTCTTTTGAACGGTAGTGTATATCCAAAAGAAAAAATGTATTTCCTGAAAATAAAAACTATCATTGTATTTTTTTGTTTTCCTGGTTTCATGAGGAAATTAGATGAATTACATCATCAGAAACAACCACCAAACAATATTGATTAACCTGTGACCACAAACCCACACACTCTCCTTTGCTTTTCCAAACCCATAAACACATTTGTGTTTTGAGTAAATAACTGTTTGTATGACAGTGTGTGTACTGTATGAGTGTATTTGTTTGTGCCCAAGCTCTGAAACCCATGCGTGCATAATTCCCACTGCAGTGTGTGTAGGCCTCATCAGAATGTATTCCCATGCTGTGAGGAGAAAGTGCATCACATGCGTCATTGTGCTCGGTGGTCGGAGAAAAATCACAGGGAAAATGCATGCATACATACTCATCAAACCCCCTGCCAAATGGAAAAACACAGCCAGAAGAGATTTTTTAGAAGCAACGTTACTTTATTCTCGAGTGCAGATCTCTACATTAGAATATAACAGGAGTGTAGGAGTTGTGATTTTTCGTTTTACAGATTCACTTAACAATGAGCTGTCCATTATTTCCCTTCCTTTGTGCTATTTTCACATCCTTGCTGATTTAAAACAAATTGGGATGGGTGAAAGAAATATGGTGGAATTTACACCTGCCTTGATGGTAGGCTTTCGGCAGCCATTTTGCTTATCCCTTTCCTGTCCTTTCATCTGCAGTGAATAAGATAAAATAGGCCAATTAAAGGTACTCAGACTGGAGTACTCGCTCACTATGACCTTGAAAGTGGACCGTTGTAGCGGTCAACCACAGCCAAATAGAAACGTCTTTGTTGTGGTCTTAAAGAGGCTGTGCTAATGTTGATGTAGCACCAACTAAATGGTGTGAATAAGAGACTGTTTAATATGGCATGGTGTGGTATAAGATGAGCAGATTCAAATGACCTAAAAGAGAATCTAAAATAAGTAGTAGTGTAAACTCTGGCTATTATGGTGAAGAACTACAAAATAAAACTCCGTAACCAGCAAAAGCTGATGAAGTAAGTATTGCCAACTGTAAGTAGGAGCTGGGAACACAAAGGCTGATCAGTAATGCAATTAGGAGTTTGAAGCTATTATTGATGAGCTCATAGCAATCTGGTCAAGATTGTGTGTTAGATAATATATTAGACTTTGTAATGTGATGTCTCTCGTCTTTTGACGATCATAGGCTCAATTAATCTGATTCTGTGGTAGCCATAGCACGCCATAAGACAACCAGGGTGGAAAAAGTGAGGTTGATGGGCAATTTTGTGAGAAGAAAATGATTCCTCAGCAAAAAAAGGCACTTTCATTAGATTCATTCGTGTAATGCTAAAGATTGAGGGAGCAGGTATATGTTTGGTAATGATTGAGGGAGCAGGTATATGTTTGGTAATGATTGAGGGAGCAGGTATGTTTGGTAATGATTGAGGGAGCAGGTATGTTTGGTAAAGATTGAGGGAGCAGGTATATTTGGTAAAGATTGAGGGAGCAGGTATATTTGGTAATGATTGAGGGAGCAGGTATGTTTGGTAATGATTGAGGGAGCAGGTATGTTTGGTAATGATTGAGGGAGCAGGGACATTTGGTAATCATTGAGGGAGCAGGGACGTTTGGTAATGATTGAGGGAGCAGGTACGTTTGGTAATGATTGAGGGAGCAGGTATGTTTGGTAATGATTGAGGGAGCAGGTATGTTTGGTAATGATTGAGGGAGCAGGTATGTTTGGTAATGATTGAGGGAGCAGGGACGTTTGGTAATCATTGAGGGAGCAGGTATGTTTGGTAATGACTGAGGGAGCAGGTATGTTTGGTAATGACTGAGGGAGCAGGGACGTTTGGTAATGACTGAGGGAGCAGGGACGTTTGGTAATGACTGAGGGAGCAGGGACGTTTGGTAATGACTGAGAGAGCAGGGACGTTTGGTAATGACTGAGGGAGCAGGTATGTTTGGTAATGACTGAGGGAGCAGGGACGTTTGGTAATGACTGAGGGAGCAGGGACGTTTGGTAATGACTGAGGGAGCAGGGACGTTTGGTAATGACTGAGGGAGCAGGGACGTTTGGTAATGACTGAGGGAGCAGGGATGTTTGGTAATGACTGAGGGAGCAGGGACGTTTGGTAATGACTGAGGGAGCAGGGACGTTTGGTAATGACTGAGGGAGCAGGTATGTTTGGTAATGACTGAGGGAGCAGGGACGTTTGGTAATGACTGAGGGAGCAGGGACGTTTGGTAATGACTGAGGGAGCAGGGACGTTTCGTAATGACTGAGGGAGCAGGGACGTTTGGTAATGACTGAGGGAGCAGGGACGTTTGGTAATGACTGAGGGAGCAGGGACGTTTGGTAATGATTTGTACCACTTCCTCGTTGATTTGTTCAAACATGGTACACATTTCCCCATCCCCATTTCATCAAATCTCTATAAAATATAACTTTACAAATGTATAGGCTACTGAAAATATCCTTCAGTAAATTAATAAAAATGTATATGTACAGAAATGTAAATGTACATAGAATGGCCTTTTCTTCTCTTGTGACAGAGAGGGAGGGAAGGCAGAGATGCCCACCTCTTCTCCTTGATATACATTCAGTGTGTCAGTGAGGTAACATACAGGGGCACAAATGTTGGGGTAAACTCAACCCCTACACCTTGATATGGGGAACAGCGCTGTCTTACAGTCCATCTCTGACAGATATCCCCTCCCCTAGTCCCCAAAGCGGCCTCCACCACGCACAGTCTGACTGCTCTGCAGCCCAGCCTAGCTGGCTCCGGCTTAGCACCAGCCCCACCGACCCTTAGCATGATGCTAATTTTACTAATGTTACTGCCATTGGTTACACATGGGGGAGAGAGTGGGAGAATGGTGTTAAAATAAGCCGTTTAGCATGTTAGTGCTTGTGGCGGTGGCTCCTATGTGAGGGGTTCGGCAGGGGCGTGACAGTGGCAGTGGTCCCTGCTTCTGCTGCGTGGTTAGGGAGGGGGGGAACGTACTGAGCCCAGGTCAGTGGAGGAGAGAGGCCTGGTAGTGGATGAGGAACGATGGGTGGTGGTGTGACGTTCTCCCTGGCTGAGGTTCCTCTTGCGCTCGCGGACCAGGTCCCTCTGGTGTCTCTTCATACGCTCCAGCTGCTCCTCAGCACTCATGCGGCTCCGGGGGGCCTGGGCCAGAGACTGGGGCTGCTGGTCAGAAGAGTACAGCTGCTCCAAGGCACTCTTAGGTCTCTCCTGGGACAAATTGTGAGAGAGGGAGATAGTGAGTGAGAGAGAGAAACATAGTGAAAGAGATATGAGATGGGTAGTGCCATAGAAATGTGATATGAAGAGGGAGAAAGGAAAGGAGAGGTAAAGGAAGACAGTAAAAACAAAGGAAAAAACAGACGCATCTTCAACACAAATTCAGTATTTAGTCTTAGGACAAGATAGCAGAGTTTCTCAACTCCACAATGTACAAGTACAATGAAGTTGACTAGCGACGAGTGTGGGCGGACTGCACCTTTAACTATATTGAGTCGCTGTCAATAGATACTTGTAAAAATGTCCTTGTACTTACACTAAATATAGAAAAGTCTGTGGACGCCACTTCAAATTAGAGGATTCTGCTATTTTTGCCACGCCCGTTGCTGACAGGTGTATAAAGTCGATCACACAGCCATGCAATCTCCATAGACAAACATGGGCAGTAGAATGGCCTTACAGAAGAGCTCAGTGACTTTCAATGTGGCACCGTCACAGGACGGCACCTTTCCAACAAGTCAGTTCGTCAAATTTCTGCCCTGCCAGAGCTGCCCCGGTCAACTGTAAGTGCTGTTATTGTGAAGTGGGAACGTCTATGAGCAACAACGGCTCAGTTGCAAAGTGGTGGGACCGCCGAGTGCTGAAGCATGTAGAAATTGTCTGTCCTTGGATGCAACACTCACTACAGAGTTCCAGTTATTTTAATGATTACTTCATTGGCAAAGTAGACAAACTTAAGCAGGAAATGCCAACAATGAACAGTGAGCAATCTTATTCATGCATAAAAAAAACTAATAATGAATGAAAAGCATTGCAAGTTAGAATTTTGTAAAGTTAGTGTGGTGGAAAAATGATTATTATCAATCAATAATGACAAACCTCCTGGCATTGACAACTTAGATAGAAAGCTACTGAGGATGGTAGCTGACTCTATAGCCACTCCCGTCTGTCATATCTTTAATTTGAGCCTAGAGGAAAGTTTCCAACAGCTAATGGAGATCCTAATAAAATACCAAAAACAAAACTGCCTCTGGAAGCAACGTCAGCATAAGAACGGTTCGTCGGGAGCTTCATCAAATGAGTTTCCATGGCCGAGCAAGTCCACGTGCACAAAGCAAGGTCCATACATAAATGGTTTGTCGAGATCGGTGTGGAAGAACTTGACTGGCCTGCACAGAGCCCAGACCTCAACCCCATCAGACACCTTCTACATTGGCATTGCTTTCTGTTTGGGGATTTAGGCTGGGTTTCTGTATAGCACTTTGTGACATCTGCTGATGTAAAAAGGCCTTTATGAATACATTTGATTGGAACACACAGCGAGCCAGGCCTAATCGCCCAACATTAGTGCCCGACTTCACTAATGCTCTTGTGGCTGAATGGAAGAAACTGCCCGCAGCAATGTTCCAACATCTAGTGGAAAGCCTCCCAGAAGAGTGGAGGCTGTTATAGCAGCAAAGGGGGGACCAACTTCATATTAATGCCCATGATTTTTGAATGAGATGTTCGACGAACAGGTGTCCACATACACTACATGACCAAAAGTATGTTTGTCCTGTGTAAATGTGAGCTTTTTTTTTGGTGCTGAAATCTGTAGTTTTTGATCAAATAAGCATTTAATGTGACGTCTGTCTAACTGTGCCCTGTAATCCACTGTTTTCCAATGGAGTAGGAAGTTACGACTTCTAGTGTGCAATACCACTCACTACTTTTATAAATATCCCTTCTTAAATGCTTACTGTGTACTTGTGCTTGTCCTGATTGTTAGAGATGTCAGTTGGATTTGGAATCCATAGCCGTGCAATAACGGGCTCCTCCTTCCCCATTAATAAACATTTATCAAAAACTACAGATTTCAGCACCAAAAGAAAAGCTTGCATTTACACAGGATACATATGGTTACAAGGAAACATTAAAGCAGGGGTGTCAAACTCATTCAACTTTTTCCTTTCAATTAAGACCTAGAGAACCAGGTGAGGGGAGTTCCTTACTAATTAGCGACCTTAATTCATCAATCAAGTACAAGGGTGGAGTGAAAAACTGCAGACACTCGGCCCTCTGTGGAATGAGTTTGAAACATGCTTTAAAGAATGTACATTTGGACCACAAAGAGTTGTGTCAAAAGTTGTGCACTATATATATATATATTATTATTATTATTTTTTTTAAAACATTTATTTAAAACTAAGTCAGTTAAGAACAAATTCTTATTTTCAATGACGGCCTAGGAACAGTGGGTTAACTGCCTGTTCAGGGACAGAACGACAGATTTGTACCGTGTCAGCTCGGGGATTTGAACTTGCAACCTTCCAGTTACTAGTCCAATATAGAGAATATGTTGCCATTTGGGATGTAACTCATATCTCGTTCCATCCCCTGTGTGGTGCACTACTTTTGACCAGAGCCTATTCCCTACATAGTGCACTACTTTTGACCAGAGCCTATTCCCTACATAGTGCAGTACTTTAGACCAGAGCCTATTCCCTACATAGTGCACTACTTTTGGAACGCAGGCTTTGTGTGGTGACTCACCCTCCCTGCTGAGCCAGCCACTCCTCTCCTTAGGGTCACGTAGGAGGAGATATTGGATTGGTTGGATTGGTTCAGCTGCGACGATGAGCTTGACAGACCTGGGACGGACAGGAAACAGGAAACACTGTCACAGTATGCTTGGGAGGAAACCCACCCTGATACAGCACCGCTGCCCTGAAAATACACAAAGTGGCAAGGAGTGGAATGCAAGCCTCAACCAGGTCTGGATTCCAGGCTAGCTGATGATACCTTTGTTTGGGAGGGTCTGGTAGCCCCCTCAGACTCTACGCTGCTCCGGCCCATCCCCGGCAGCTCTGGTTCACTGAGGTACGACCGCAGCTCCACCTGAAACGACCGCAACAGAGGTTACCGCAACAATCACACTGCAGACGTCACACTAGATCAGTGAGGTTTGAGTCAACCTAATACTCAATACAATACATGTTGCTCTTAATTAGGGCTGTGGTGGTCAAGACATTTTGTCAGCTGGTAACTGTCATTCAAATAACTGCCGGTCTCACCGTAATTGACCATTAATGAACATAAACACATTTAGCATCTCTGGGCTTCCACACATAACCTACAAGCCACTGATCCTGACCTTTGGAACATCTACGTTCTAAGTAATGAGTCTAATAAATCCATGTAATATAGCCTACACCAGGGGTTCCCAAACCTTTTCACTCAGGGCGCCGTTTCCAGCATTGAGGAACATCCCGCGGGCCCCATGTGCGTGGCACACACCCCACATCTATTTCTATGGGCACTAGTATTGTTCGTGACAAACTGTTCACACCCCTCTTCTTGGTGGAGAGAATATGTTGTAGGTTTAAAGTTTATTTCCTGGATGTCTACACATTTTACCATGTCTAATGTCTATTCATGTGATATTTGGTGACAAAATTTACAACAATATCTATGGGCTAAAAAAACATACCATGGGCTAGTTGATCTGGACATTTCTGATCAGTTGTAAATATCTCTCTAAGGTTTGTAGTGACTGACATGACAAGAGGAACTGATGATGCACTGATGATGCACTCACTACCCACCTGGTGCATTCTACCATCACAACTTTCAAGAGTAAGTTTAAAGCCTTCAACAACAACAAAACAACTTGCGCCCCCCACAGTTTGGAGATGGAATCCCCTGGCCTATGATTGTTTTTAAAGCAGGTCAAAATAAACATTGTGATATGAAGAAAATGTAGTCAATTTCAGAAGAACAGAATAGCAAATTCTGAGTCATCCTTATGTTAGGCCCTGATGTGGCTATGCCAAATGGCTGTGGGCTACACTAGTTCATTTCGCAGATACGATTTGCATAGAATTCCTGTGGCATTATTTCATAGTAAGAAGAATACAATTGAATATAGCTGAATGTAGAAAGGATCATTTTTTTGTGACACAAACCTTAGGCTATATGTTGTGATTTCTAATACATTGTAAGGCTGCATGATGCAACTAATGATGTCCCATGAAAGGCATGCGTTCTACTCTGTCTCTTATGCATGCTACACACTTCATCCGGCTCTCATTCACACTTCATCCGGCTCTCATTCACACTTCATCCGGCTCTCATTCACACTTCATCCGGCTCTCATTCACACTTCATCCGGCTCTCATTTATAGTTTGACAAGCACTTGATAAAATTCTCACCCATCAGACTATTCTCAATTGTATCTGGTCTTCAGATTTATATAATGGCCCACCCCCAAAAATGTAACAGGTTTTTAAAATGCCAGGTAGGCTACACTGGTTGCAAAGCGGATTAATGTGCTTACTGTTAAGAATAAATATAGCAGCATGAGAAAGCTGGGATCCTCTTTTAAATAGTGGCCAGTCAAAACTCTGTTTTCACAGGCGATTGAGCAATGACAGGGTTTATAAGAACTTATGTTTCACCAGGCTCTGTAGGCTATGGGCTCTCCAACCCTGTTCCAGGGATCTTGTTTCACTAGGCTCTGGGCTCTCCAACCCTGTTCAAGTGGTCTTGTTACACTAGGCTCTGGGCTCTCCAACCCTGTTCCAGGGATCTTGTTTCACTAGGCTCTGGGCTCTCCAACCCTGTTCCAGGGATCTTGTTTCACTAGGCTCTGGGCTCTCCAACCCTGTTCCAGGGATCTTGTTTCACTAGGCTCTGGGCTCTCCAACCCTGTTCCAGGGATCTTGTTTCACTAGGCTCTGGGCTCTCCAACCCTGTTCAAGTGGTCTTGTTACACTAGGCTCTGGGCTCTCCAACCCTGTTCCAGGGTTCTTGTTACACTAGGCTCTGGGCTCTCCAACCCTGTTTCAGGGATCTTGTTTCACTAGGCTCTGCAACCCTGTTCCAGGGGTCTTGTTACATTAGGCTCTGTAAGCTATGGGCTCTCCAACCCTGTTCCAGGGGTCTTGTTACACTAGGCTCTGGGCTCTCCAACCCTGTTTCAGGGATCTTGTTTCACTAGGCTCTGCAACCCTGTTCCAGGGGTCTTGTTACATTAGGCTCTGTAAGCTATGGGCTCTCCAACCCTGTTCCAGGGGTCTTGTTACACTAGGCTCTGGGCTCTCCAACCCTGTTCCAGGGGTCTTGTTACACTAGGCTCTGTAAGCTATGGGCTCTCCAACCCTGTTCCAGGGGTCTTGTTACACTAGGCTCTGGGCTCTCCAACCCTGTTCCAGGGGTCTTGTTACACTAGGCTCTGGGCTCTCCAACCCTGTTCCAGGGGTCTTGTTACACTAGGCTCTGTAAGCTATGGGCTCTCCAACCCTGTTCCAGGGGTCTTGTTACACTAGGCTCTGGGCTCTCCAACCCTGTTCCAGGGGTCTTGTTACACTAGGCTCTGTAACCCTGTTCCAGGGTCTTCCAACCCTAGGTTCCAGGGGTCTTGTTCCAGGGGTCTTGTTACACTAGGCTCTGGACTCTCCAACTCTATTCCAGGGATCTTGTTACACTAGGCTCTGGACTCTCCAACCCTGTTCCAGGGATCTTGTTTCACTAGGCTCTGAAGGCTCTGGACTCTCCAACCCTGTTCAAGTGGTCTTGTTTCACTAGGCTCTGGGCTCTCCAACCCTGTTCCAGGGGTCTTGTTACATTAGGCTCTGTAAGCTATGGGCTCTCCAACCCTGTTCCAGGGGTCCTGTTACACTAGGCTCTGGGCTCGCCAACCCTGTTCCAGGGGTCTTGTTTCACTAGGTTTCTGTAGGCTCTGGGCTCTCCAACCCTGTTCCAGGGGTCTTGTTAGACTAGGCTTAGAGTTATTTGGCCACTTTAGTTGGGATCTCACAAAAATTAACCCTGTTCCAGGGATCTTGTTACACTAGGCTCTGTGCAAAAGTCCAACCCTGTTCATTGGGATCTTGTTTCAACATTCAGGCTCTGGGCTCTCCAACCATGTTTGATGGGTCTTGTTACACTAGGCCCAGAAGGCTGCAACGGGCTCTCCAACCCTGTTCCAGGGATCTTCCATTAAACTAGGCTCTGGTGTACTCCAATGCCCTGTTCCATCGGGGTCTTGTTACACTAGGCTCTGCAGGCTAATGGGCTTCCAACCCTGTTCAGGGGTCTTCTCACCCATCAGGCTCTTAGGCAATTTAATGTTGTCTTTCCAACCCTGTTAATATATGTGTGACATTAGTTTCTTTAGGAATGGGACATTATCATGCAACCCTGTTCCAGGGGTCTTGTTTCACTAGGCTCCATATGGGCTCTCCAACCCTGTTCCGGGGTCTTGTTTCCTAGGCTCTGAAGGCTCTTAATATTAGTTGATAAATAATTATGGGCTCTCCAACCCTGTTCCAGGGTCTTGTAAATAATTAGGCTAGGCCCAACCCTGTTCCAGGGGTCTTGTTACATAAAGGCTCTGGGCTCAAAACCCTGTTCCAGCAATTGGGTCTTGTTTCTAATAGGCTATACAGGGCTCTCCAACCCTGAACTTTGCAGGGGTCTTTGCCACATTTCAGGCTTCAAACATAAAGATTAAAATTTGTACTTTTTTTGTGAAGAATACAAAAAGTCACAAAATTAATGCACTTTATCCTGATATTTCAAGCTTTTTTAACAGATAGTGTGTTGTGCAAAAGTTACGTGCAAAATTGGGATTCAGCCCCAAAAGTTAATACTTTTCAACTTGCTGCGATTACAGCTGTCAAGTCCTTGGGGTATAAACATCAGTTTTCACATCGAGAGACTGACATTTTTTCCCATTCCTCCTTGCAAAACAGCTGGATGGAAGCATTTGTGAACAGCAGTTTTCAGTTCTTTCCACAGATTCTCATTGGAAACTGGAATTTGACTCTGGCCACCACACCTGCAGATAGTTTATTTGTGAAATTCCATTGTAGATTTTGCTTTATGTTTTGGATCATTGTCTTGTTGGAAGACAAAGTTCAACATTCAGGTCTTTGCAGACTTTTGCAGATTCACACTTCATAAACATAGTTTCACTTCATCCGCTCGATAATTCCAACATCATACACCTCATTCACACTTCATCTGCAACTATTCTGCACTTCAATGCTCTCATTCACACTTCATTGGAAACTAATTTATAGTTTGACAAGCACAATGATAAAATTATCACCCATCGGACTATTCTCAATTGTATCTGGTCTTCAGATTTATAATGGCGTCATTCAAAAATGTAAAGGTTTTTAAAATCAGACTATTATCAATTTAATGTTGTCTTTACATATACTAAATAAATATGTGTGACATTAGTTTCATTTAAATAGTGGACATTATCATGCAGCTGTTGGAATGACAGGGTTTAAAAGAACTTATATTCCATATGCTCTGTAGGCTACTGGGCTCTCCAACCCTGTTCCAGGGGTTCATTTTCATAGGCCAGCTCTCCAACTTGTTTCACCCTGTTGGTCAGGTAACCCTGTTCCAGGGATCTTGTTACACTAGGCTCTTGCTATGGGCTCTCCAAGCAATGTGCTTAATATTAGGAAAGTTCCAGGGAAATTGTTACACTAGGCCCAGCCTAAGAAAGTTCAAGTGGTCTTGTTACACTAGGCTCTCTTTTAACCCTGTTCCAGGGACCATCAAAACTCTGTTTTCTCACCCTGTTCAAGTGGTCTTGTTATATAGGAAATGTTGTGCACCCTGTTAATGGGCTTGTTACATAGGCATATACTGGGTGCCAACCCTGTTCCAGGGGTGTTACACTAGGCTCCCCTTGAACCCTGTTCAAGTGGTCTTTTGCCACAGGCTCAGGCTTCAAACTGTTAAAGATATAAAACTGTCTTTTTTGTTGAAGAATCAACAACAAGGGACACAATCATGAAGTGGATCTTGACATTTATAGGATATTTCAAACTGTTTTTTAACAAATAAAAACTGGAAAAATTGGGCTCTCCAACCCTATTCCAGCCCCCTTGTTAATAGGCTCTTGTAGCGCCACCTGTTTGCTGCGATTACAGCTGTAAGTCGCTATGGGGTATGTCTCTATCAGTTTTGCACATCGAGAGACTGACAGGGGTCTTTTTCCCATTCCTCCTTGCAAAACAGCTGGATGGAGAGCATTTGTGAACAGCAGTTTTCAGTTCTTTCCACAGATTCTCGATAGGATTCAGGTCTGGACTTTGACTTGGCCATTCTAACACCTGGATATGTTTATTTTTGAACCATTCCATTGTAGATTTTGCTTTATGTTTTGGATCATTGTCTTGTTGGAAGACAAATCTCCGTCCCAGTCTCAGGTCTTTTGCAGACTCCATCAGGTTTTCTTCCAAAATGGTCCTGTATTTGGCTCCATCCATCTTCCCATCAATTTTAACCATCTACCCTGTCCCTGCTGAAGAAAAGCAGGCCCAAACCATGATGCTGCCACCACCATGTTTGACAGTGGGGATTGGGGTTTCAGGGTGATGAGCTGTGTTGCTTTTACGCCAAACATAACGTTTTGCATTGTTGCCAAAAAGTTCAATTTTGGTTTCATCTGACCAGAGCACCTTCTTCCACATGTTTGGTGTGTCTCCCAGGTGGCTTGTGGCAAACTTTAAACAACACTTTTTATGGATATCTTTAAGAAATGGCTTTCTTCTTGCCACTCTTCCATAAAGGCCAGATTTGTGCAATATACGACTGATTGTTGTCCTATGGACAGAGTCTCCCACCTCAGCTGTAGATCTCTGCAGTTCATCCAGAGTGATCATGGGCCTCTTGGCTGCATCTCTGATCAGTCTTCTCCTTGTATGAGCTGAAAGTTTAGAGGGACGGCCAGGTCTTGGTAGATTTGCAGTGGTCTGATACTCCTTCCATTTCAATATTATCGCTTGCACAGTGCTCCTTGGGATTTTTAAAGCTTGGGAAATCTTTTTGTATCCAAATCCGGCTTTAAACTTCTTCACAACAGTATCTCGGACCTGCCTGGTGTGTTCCTTGTTCTTCATGATGCTCTCTGCGCTTTTAACGGACCTCTGAGACTATCACAGTGCAGGTGCATTTATACAGAGATTTGATTACACACAGGTGGATTGTATTTATCATCATTAGTCATTTAGGTCAACATTGGATCATTCAGAGATCCTCACTGAACTTCTGGAGAGAGTTTGCTGCACTGAAAGTAAAGGGGCTGAATAATTTTGCACGCCCAATTTTTCAGTTTTTGATTTGTTAAAAAAGTTTTAAATATCCAATAAATGTCGTTCCACTTCATGATTGTGTCCCACTTGTTATTGATTCTTCACAAAAAATACAGTTTTAGATCTTTATGTCTGAAGCCTGAAATGTGTCAAAAGGTCGCAAAGTTCAAGGGGGCCGAATACTTTCGCAAGGCACTGTAAGAACACTTGTTTCATTCCATGCATCAACCAGCTACGAGGAGCTGGCTCTCGGTGGGCAACAGGTGATTCTATTCCGCTCAAACTCAATGCCAGGGCTCTCATGAAGTGTTTGATTTGATTTTTCAAATGCATTTTTTGGAGAGTTTTTAACTGTGGTCATGACTTGTGACTGCTGGTGTAGCAGTAATATGGTCACCATAACAGACATACTCTCATTTTTACATTTTAGTCATTTAGCAGATGCTCTTATCCAGAGTGACATTCAGGAGCAATTGTGATTAAGTGCCTTGCTCAAGGGCACATCAACAGATTTTTCACCTAGTCGGCTCAGGGATTTGAACCGGAAAACTTTTGGTTAACCGCTACCTCTCAGTGAGGTAAAGGATGCATTTCATTTCAAAACATTGTCACCTTTTCCTCAACCCTCATTCCCTCTCCTTCAGGAAAGGTGTGTTGGCAACTAATTTCCACCATATTGGCTATTCAGTTCTTTCAGATGCATAGCGATTAGTGCATGATAGAAGAGGAAAGAGGACAGCTGTTTGGAATAGAATGGCTGTGTGACAGTATGATAGTCACTTAGCCATGACAATATTATTGTTCCGTGAAACTGGCTTCGATGGTGACAGCTGAAAACAGCGGTGATTTGATACAGTTGCGCAATTGAGTGTTCCACTTCAGAAATGGTACCCGCTGAAGAACTGTTTTTACCTGCAGCATACACCTTACAAGTACAAAACAAGTCTAGTCTTAAAAATGAATGACCTAAAAATAAACGACTTAATTAAATACATTTAAATAATGGCTTGTCCTGACCTTACAGTCTCCGTTGACACACCCTCCGACCTCACGGTCTCTCTTCCGCTCGTCTGACTGGCGTTTGAGCCCTCGAACCGACGTGTGTCTTACGACCGCTGCTGCCTCTTTGGGGAGGGGTGGGATGGTGGGGGGCGGGTCTTCATGGTCGTAAAGGCGGGGCAGGGGCGGCCTGGGAGGAGCCTCATCTTCTGCCTGTACCAGAGCCACACCCATACAGGAAGTCAGTCACAATTAGTACTTAGCAAGAATTTCAATTGCATTTCCTTGATTCCTCGCATCCTTTCTCCTCATCTCCTGAAAACCGTTAGATGAGAGGGGATGAGGGAGGAACCTCTGACTTTCTCATCCAATGGGTTTTGAGGAGAGAGGATGTGAGAAATCAAGGAAATACAATTGAGATTCTACCTTATTGGAAAGTGCCACAAAGTTCATTGGAGGTAGAGGCCTGCGGGCAGGAACCTTGGAGCCTCTGCTCCAATGAGCATTGAGAGGGAGGGGAGAAACTGAAGAATCAAGGAAGGGAGGAATCAAAGATTTGTTAGCTAGTAATGCTTTCAGACACCACCACTGATTAGGAGGGAGTCATTCTACTAACTCAGTGCTATCTAGTTTCATATTCATATTCACTGTTTCATGTATTTTACTAACTCAAGTCTATCTAGTTTCATATTCAGATGACTGTTTCATTTACAGCGCCTTCAGAAAGTACTCACACTTCTGGACTTTTTCCACAATTTGTTGTGTTACAGCCTGAATAGAAAATGGGTTAAATTGAGATGTTTTTGTCACTGGCTCCACACAATACCCCATAACGGGGAGCTATGTTTTACAAACGAATAAAAAATGAAAAGCTGAAATGTCTTGAGCCAATATGTATTCAACCCCTTTGTTATGGCGAGCATAAATAAGTTCAGGAGTAAACATTTGCTTAACAAGTAACATAATAAGTTGCATGGACTGCGTGCAATAATAGTTTAATATTATTTTTTAATGACTAACTTATCGCTGTTACCCCACACATACAATTATCTGTAATTTCCCTCAGTCGAGCTGTGTATTTCAAACACAGATTCAACCAATGAGGCAAGGGAGGTTTTCCAATGCCTTGCAAAGGGCACCTAAAAAAAACATACATTGAATATCTCTTTGAGCAGGGTGAAGTTATTAATTACACTTTGGATGGTGTATCAATACACCCAGTCACTACACAGTTACAGGCGTCCTTCTTAACTCAGTTGCTGGAGAGGAAGGAAACCCATGGTGACTTTAAAACTAGTTTAATGGCTGTGATAGGAGAAAACATACCCATAACATGATGCAGCCACCACTATGCTTGAAAATATGGAGTGTGGTACTTAGTAATGTGTTGTATAGGATTTACGCCAAACATAACACTTTATATTCAGAACAAAAAGTGAATTGGTTTGACACATTTTTTGCAGTATTACTTTAGTGTCTTGTTGCATGTTTAGGAATAATTTTATTCTTTACAGGCTTCCTTCTTTCTACTCTATTAATGAGGTTAGTATTGTGAGGTAGCTACAATGCTGTTGATCAACAACTCTAACATATAATGTACAAGTATACCCCCTGGACAGGATGCTAGTCCGTAGCAGGGTCTTACCCCCAATCTATCTCCTTAATACTGAAGGCCAAGCGGAGACGTATCAGGTCCCATTGTTACAGTCTCGGCCAGGGATTGAACTCAAAACCTTCCAATCTCAGGGCGGACACTCTAAGCACAAGGCCACTGAGTTGGTCGTTGTACAGGTTCTAATACCCCAGTAAACCCAGATTTACAAACTGAACTTCCACTCACCCACTTTGGCACAGGGTTGTGAGGCAGTATGTAGGAGCTGAGAGGAGGGGGCCTAACCTCCCCTAGTGGGGGTGTAGGGCACTGGGAAGGCACTGCAGGGTCCAACACCGAAGGCACTAGTTTCCTCTCTGGAAAAAAAATGCACAAGCAAATGAATAAAGAGTGCATCCGTATTCACATTCATATCCACACACAGGCCAAGAATGAACTTATGCCTGACCTCTGTGCTTTTCTGTCTGTCATGGTAAGTGTTAGAATATGAAGGTATCGCTGTTTTTGTAACAGAAGCACATGGTACATGGAGACTAGATTTGGCTATTTGGTATGGGAAACTACTATGGTTGTTTGTCTCCCATATAGTGTATTGTAGTTAGGAATTCCCCCAAGGGGACGAATAAAGTTGTTATATTTGTATTCAATATAGTAAAACAAAGTTGTCGGAAGTCTCTGGGCAGTTGATAATTCTCCCACCTGGGTTCTGCACTGAGTTGATGGTGATCTTGTAGTTGGCTTTGCTGGCGCTCAGCCCTGCCATCACGTCTTCCATTCTCCACAGCTCCCGCTTTATCTCCGATTTCTCCTGCTAGAATTTCAAACACACGCTTTAGCTGGTTGCTACTGTGCTCTAAAACACAACAGTATTTTCACAGTATATACACCCATCTACCGAACACTCTTCAAGACAGTGAATAACAACACTGTGTGCGCACTGAGCTGTGATGTTGAGGTGCAGTACCCATTCTGACCTGAGAGGTGGTGCTGTAGTTCATGGTGGTCTGTAGCGCGGTCCTCAGCTGTTCCACTGAGCTCTCTAGCCTGCTGTACTCCTCCCAGGCCCGGGACATCTCCTACACAAAACATAAGCCAGCGAGGTAAGAGTTTTCATGAACACATAACGTGGAATGTGTCAGTCAGAACGACACAGAAGACCGTACACTAGGATCTGCATGTACCTAACACACACACACACACACACACACAACACACACACACACACACACACACACACACACACACACACACACACACACACACACACACACAAAGATGCCCGATTCACCACGTTGGGCTGATCCGAACCGTACGGTGCTGGCTCAGATAGTTTATTTTCATATTGTCGTTTCCAGCACGGTGCCAGTATCTATGGTGGATACGTAACCAGGCCAGTACTTAGTGTGAATCAGGGTACACACCCATGCACACAAGAGGAGGCTGGTGGTGGGAGAAGCTATAGGAGGACGGCTCATTGCAATGGCTATAAATGGAATATATGGAATAGTATCAAACAAATGAAACTCCGTTTGACTCTGTTCTATTAACTCCATTCCAGCCATTACAATGAGCCGTCCTCCTATAGCTCCTCCCACCAGCCTCCTCTGAGTGTTCCACACACACTCACAGGTGTTTGATAATCTTACCGTGGACACGCTGGAGATCTGGGCCCTGATGTGCACCACGTCCTCCTGTAGGAGTCTCTGCTGGTAGGCTATCTTTTCCAGGTGGGCCGGCCGGTCTCTGTATTGCTCCATCTGTTGGCGGGACAGGTCCAGAACCGACTCCAGCTTGTCCTGATGGGTCAGGGGTTAGAGGTCAATATCAGAGACAGCAGGGTCAAGGTAAATTCCATTTCAACTCAGTACGGGAAACTCACACAATGCAAGTATTTCTGTCAAAGTGGAAGAAAAACCATACAAAAGAATATCCTTTAACCTCAAATAGTTACTATCCACGAGGATATTTTTTTAACAACTCATACATTGAATGGACATTGACTTCCTAAAATGGCTGATTACAAATGAAAATGGACCCCAACACTGTGAGACTTACTGCATGAGAGTATAGAGACGAAGTGTCAGTACCTTATTGTTCTTCAAAGAGCTGATCTGGCCCTGCAGATCCTTCAGGTTCTTGTCCTGCTCACATAACCCACTGAGTTTCACCTGTAGGCCAGGGAGAAAGGGCCGTTACTGTCCACAGTGGCTCTCAATCTTTCCTATAACCCCTATCACATAACCCACTGAGTTTCACCTGTAGGCCAGGGAGAAAGGGCCGTTACTGTCCACAGTGGCTCTCAATCTTTCCTATAACCCCTATCACATAACCCACTGAGTTTCACCTGTAGGCCAGGGAGAAAGGGCCGTTACTGTCCACAGTGGCTCTCAATCTTTCCTATAACCCCTATCACATAACCCACTGAGTTTCACCTGTAGGCCAGGGAGAAAGGGCCGTTACTGTCCACAGTGGCTTTCAATCTTTCCTATAACCCCTATCACATAACCCACTGAGTTTCACCTGTAGGCCAGGGAGAAAGGGCCATTACTGTCCACAGTGGCTCTCAATCTTTCCTATAACCCCTATCACATAACCCACTGAGTTTCACCTGTAGGCCAGGGAGAAAGGGCCGTTACTGTCCACAGTGGCTCTCAATCTTTCCTATAACCCCTGGCTCTCAATCTTTCCACATAACCCACTGAGTTTCACCTGTAGGCCAGGGAGAAAGGGTCGTTACTGTCCACAGTGGCTCTCAATCTTTCCTATAACCCCTATCACATAACCCACTGAGTTTCACCTGTAGGCCAGGGAGAAAGGGCCGTTACTGTCCACAGTGGCTCTCAATCTTTCCTATAACCACTATCACATCACCCAGGTGAAGAGTGTGTGTCATTATCCTCTGTGTATTCATCTCACCCCTACTCTCACATTTAACCTGTTTGCATATGAATGTGTGTGTGTGTGTGTGTGTGTGTACGTACATCCTTCTCTCCTGTCTCATTAGCTGATAATTATGCAGAGTGAATCCATTACGTAAATACGCCACATCCCACATGGCCCTTCTGTCAACATTTCCAAGAACCTCTGAGCCCTCTTAATTAATCCCTGATTAAGAGTGTTGCCTCAAATCGCACCCTAATCCTTATATAGTGCGCTACCATAGGGCCATGGTCAAAGTAGTGCACTATATAGGGAATAGAGTACCATGTGGGATTCACACTAAGAAACCCAAACGTCATGACGAAGGTAGAACTCATCTTCCCCTCTCAATGTATCAAACGACTGTCATCTCACGAGGGCAGTAAGAACAAACGCAGCGCTCCGTCTGAACTACTCCTATTCAATCTTATTAAAGTCCTTGCATAAAGATGTAGCATAATAATTAGTTGTAGTTTGGAAACGAGAGACAATTGCTATATTAGGATGCATGGTTTCTGTCGCAGACCCAAACATATGTTAGAGTGTTTAATCTCAATTTGCCATTCTGTTGAATACATCATTTTTTTGTTTGCAGTAAGATTGCTGTATTGATGCCATGGAATATTCGTTGTGGACAGAAGAATAACAGCATCCTTATAAATGGTTCAAGTCCAACCATGACAAGCTACAAAACCACAACTCTAACTCCTTTTGTGGAAGTTACACTCTGATAGGAGAAAAATATATACATTTTCCTCCTGAAGTTGAGGTAAATATCCCCCCCCCCAAAAAAAGGACACATCATAGTCGACTCTTATTTTCTTATTAGACAGCGCTCTCTAAGGGTCTATGGTAGTCCCTCCTCATCTCATCTAGACTGCTCTCTCTAAGGGTCTATGGTAGCCCCTCCTCATCTCATCAAGACTGCTCTCTCTCTAAGGGTCTATGGTAGTCCCTCCTCATTCCATGTAGACTGCTCTCTCTCTAAGGGTCTATGGTAGTCCCTCCTCATTCCATGTAGACTGCTCTCTCTAAGGGTCTATGGTAGTCCCTCCTCATCTCATCAAGACTGCTCTCTCTCTAAGGGTTTATGGTAGTCCCTCCTCATCTCATGTAGACTAGACTGCACTCTCTAAGGGTTTATGGTAGTCCCTCCTCATCTCATCTAGACTGCACTCTCTAAGGGTCTATGGTAGTCCCTCCTCATCTCATCTAGACTGCACTCTCTAAGGGTCTATGGTAGTCCCTCCTCATCTCATCTAGACTGCTCTCTCTAAGGGTCTATGGTAGTCCCTCCTCATCTCATCTAGACTGCACTCTCTAAGGGTCTATGGTAGTCCCTCCTCATCTCATCTAGACTGCTCTCTCTCAGGGTCTATGGTAGTCCCTCCTCATCTCATCTAGACTGCTCTCTCTCAGGGTCTATGGTAGTCCTTCCTCATCTCATCTAGACTGCTCTCTCTCAGGGTCTATGGTAGTCCCTCATCTCATCTAGACTGCTCTCTCTCAGGGTCTATGGTAGTCCCTCCTCATCTCATCTAGACTGCTCTCTCTCAGGGTCTATGGTAGTCCCTCCTCATCTAATCTAGACTGCTCTCTACGGGCCTATGGTCATCCCTCATCTTATCTAGACTGCTCTCTCTCTAAGGGTCTATGGTAGTCCCTCCTCATCTCATCTAGACTGCTCTCTCCAAGGGTCTATGGTAGTCCCTCCTCATCTCATCTAGACTGCTCTCTCTAAGGGTCTATGGTAGTCCCTCCTCATCTCATCTAGACTGCTCTCTCTCAGGGTCTATGGTAGTCCCTCCTCATCTCATCTAGACTGCTCTCTCTCAGGGTCTATGGTAGTCCCTCCTCATTCCATGTAGACTGCTCTCTCTCAGGGTCTATGGTAGTCCTTCCTCATCTCATCTAGACTGCTCTCTCTCAGGGTCTATGGTAGTCCCTCATCTCATCTAGACTGCTCTCTCTCAGGGTCTATGGTAGTCCCTCATCTCATCTAGACTGCTCTCTCTCAGGGTCTATGGTAGTCCCTCCTCATCTAATCTAGACTGCTCTCTACGGGCCTATGGTCATCCCTCATCTTATCTAGACTGCTCTCTCTCTAAGGGTCTATGGTAGTCCCTCCTCATCTCATCGAGACTGCTCTCTCCAAGGGTCTATGGTAGTCCCTCCTCATCTCATCTAGACTGCTCTATCTAAGGGTCTATGGTAGTCCCTCCTCATCTCATCTAGACTGCTCTCTCTCAGGGTCTATGGTAGTCCCTCATCTCATCTAGACTGCTCTCTCTCAGGGTCTATGGTAGTCCCTCCTCATCTTATCTAGACTGCTCTCTCTAAGGGTCTATGGTAGTCCCTCCTCATCTCATCTAGACTGCTCTCTCTCTCAGGGTCTATGGTAGTCCCTCCTCATCTTATCTAGACTGCTCTCTCTAAGGGCTTATGGTTGTCCCTCATCTTATCTAGACTGCTCTCTCTCTAAGGGTCTATGGTAGTCCCTCATCTCATCTAGACTGCTCTCTCCAAGGGTCTATGGTAGTCCCTCCTCATCTCATCTAGACTGCTCTATCTAAGGGTCTATGGTAGTCCCTCCTCATCTCATCTAGACTGCTCTCTCTCAGGGTCTATGGTAGTCCCTCCTCATCTCATCTAGACTGCTCTCTCTCAGGGTCTATGGTAGTCCCTCATCTCATCTAGACTGCTCTCTCTAAGGGCCTATGGTTGTCCCTCATCTAATCTAGACTGCTCTCTCTAAGGGCCTATGGTTGTCCCTCATCTATTCTCGACTGCTCTCTCTAAGGGCCTATGGTTGTCCCTCATCTAACCTAGACTGCTCTCTCTAAGGGTCTATGGTAGTCCCTCCTCATCTCATCTAGACTGCTCTCTCTCAGGGTCTATGGTAGTCCCTCCTCATCTCATCTAAACTGCTCTCTCTAAGGGTCTATGGTAGTCCCTCCTCATCTCAGGGTCTAGACTCTCATCTACTCTCTCTCAGGGTCTATGGTAGTCCCTCCTCATCTTATCTAGACTGCTCTCTACGGGTCTATGGTAGTCCCTCCTCATCTCATCTAGACTGCTCTCTCTCTCAGGGTCTATGGTAGTCCCTCCTCATCTTATCTAGACTGCTCTCTCTAAGGGCTTATGGTTGTCCCTCATCTAATCTAGACTGCTCTCTCTAAGGGCCTATGGTAGTCCCTCCTCATCTCATCGAGACTGCTCTCTCCAAGGGTCTATGGTAGTCCCTCCTCATCTCATCTAGACTGCTCTCTCTAAGGGTCTATGGTAGTCCCTCCTCATCTCATCTAGACTGCTCTCTCTCAGGGTCTATGGTAGTCCCTCCTCATCTCATCTAGACTGCTCTCTCTCAGGGTCTATGGTAGTCCCTCATCTCATCTAGACTGCTCTCTCTCAGGGTCTATGGTAGTCCCTCCTCATCTCATCTACTCTCTCTCAGGGTCTATGGTAGTCCCTCCTCATCTAATCTAGACTGCTCTCTACGGGCCTATGGTAGTCCCTCCTCATCTCATCTAAACTGCTCTCTCTAAGGGTCTATGGTAGTCAGTGTCTCCTCATCTCAGCTAAAACAAAAACTCAATGTCCCTAAAGCCAAAACTCAATGTCCTTTTGTGAGAACAGTGGAAAATGTTATTGAGGGTTACGGGTGGGAGAGAGAGAGAGAGAGAGAGAGAGAGAGAGAGAGAGAGAGAGAGAGAGAGAAAGAGAGTGTGTGTGTGTGTAATGTGGAAAACTGCTCATACTTACATCAACGTCACTCTCAGCTATTTTGACAGGTTTCGTCACTTCTTTCAACGACTGACTTCCAACCACCTTGGAACCAGAAAACAAAGACATTTTCAAATAGTGTTGCTCTGTGTTTATCGGCTGTTGAGGACACTGAACGGTTCCCCTGAAAGCACAACGAGGAGACCGTCAGAGTGAATTCCTACTCTGTCATCATGGTACAAAGAGCCACTGACAGGTGTACAATATGACACAGAGAGATAAAGAAGCTCTTTCCATGAACACATCATGATGACCATGACCATGGGTTTTCTTTCAGTTAAGAAAATATATCATCATATCTTTTCATAGCAATAAGATGGGTTGGAAATACATGGATTTGTACAACCATTTTATTGAATTCCTAGAGTATATTCTGACCCAACTGGGATGTTGGTAACCATGCTGTGTTTTGTTATTGTGGGAATACATGAAGAAGACCAACACGATGGTGCAAGCTGCTAGCTTTTCAACCACCGAACCAACCACAGCAACCACAGCACATGCACTGCAGAGCCATCCCAGAACCACCAATCACGTTGCTGAGGAGTCACGGGTCAGGGGTTACAGAGGGGTCAATGCCAAGCCAGTGCCCACACACAGCCATGGACATAGACACGCAGTGTTAAGCAAAGGGATGGTCTCTCTCATAAAAATGTATACACACACTCTCATACACTCAATCACACACACACATTTACACATTGCTATATACACACACAGACGCACGCACACACACAGAGACACACACAAAACATCCAGATGCACATACAGTGTGTCCACAGTGCTTACGTTCCATAGTGGCCCGAGAGGCCCGGCAGTGCAGTGCAGTAGCACACTGTGAGCCATGAGGATCAACGGCTCTAAACTTTTGATCTGTGTCAAATAGGAGATAGAGAGCCACTGTTACAAAATGGCTGCCGTTCGCTATGAGCAAGATATCAATTTGACCAATTGAATACATCAGTTTATATACCAACTGTTACGTCATATTTACAACAGTATGGAGTCAGCATTATGGTCGTCTAGTGGTTGTGAAACCCACCCGTAGCATGTTGGCTGGACTTCATCAGTGACCTTCACCTTCTCTGTGGTTTAAAGCCAACTGTAGTTCACAGACTCTATTGGTTAAGATGGTTGTATTTGAATGGTGTGTTGTTGTGCAGAAATTGGTGCTCTGGGCAGGGAAGAATATAATGTACTCTCTGGTACAATGGTGCTGTGACCCGGGTCACATAGTAAGGCTTGGTTGATAACACCACCAGTGTTTTTCATACATCCAGCAACTCAACCTTTTGTCCTTTGGTTTGATAGAAAGGTTGTATTATCGACACCCAAGACACCAGGGCCGTGTTCATTAGGCTCTAAACTGAAGAAAACTTACTGAAAGAGGGACATTTTTGTTTTGCGTTGCAATCATTAAAAAGGAGTAGAAGGAGAAGTAGTATTAGTAGTAGAAGTAACAATATTAGTAGTAGTAGTAACAGTAGTATTAGCAGTAGCAGTAATAATACAAGCAGCAGTATTATTATTATAGCAGTAATAACATTAGTAACAGTAGCAGTAACAGTATTAGTAGTAGTAGTAGTAGTAGTAACAGTAGTAGTAGCAGTAACAGTAGTAGTAGTAACAGTAGTAGTAGTAGTAACAGTAGTAGTAGTAGCAGTAACAGTAGTAGTGGTAGCAGAAGTAACAGTAGCAGAAGTAACAGTAGTGGTAGCAGAAATAACAGTAGTAGTAGCAGAAGTAACAGTAGTAGTAGTAGTAGTAGTAGTAGTAGTATCCGTAGTAACAGTATCAGTAGTATCAGTAGTAACAGTAGTAGTAGCATTAGGAACAGTATCAGTAGTAACAGTAGTAGTAGCAGTAGTAACAGAATTAACAGTAGTTGTAGTAGTAGTAACAGTAGTAGTAGTAACAGTAGTAGTAGTAACAGTAGTAGTAGTAGCAGCAGAAGTAACAGTAGCAGTAGTAGTAGTAGTAGTAGTAGCAGTAGCAGAAGTAACAGTAGCAGTAGTAGTAGTAGTAGTAGTAGCAGCAGTAGTAACAGTAGCAGTAGTAACAGTAGTAGTAGCAGTAGTAACAGTAGCAGTAGTAACAGTAGTAGTAGTAGTAGTAGTGGCAGAAGTAACAGTAGCAGTATCAGGAGTAATAGTCTTAATACAAGCAGAAGTATAATTATTATTATTATAGCAGTATTAGTAGTAGAAGTAACAGTAATAGTAAGAGTAGTAGTAGTAACAGTAGCAGTAGTAACAGTAGTAGTAGTAACTGTAGCAGTAGTAACATTAGTAACAGTAGTAGTAGTAACAGTAATAACAGTAGTAACAGTAGTAGTAACAGTAGTAGTTGTAGTAGTAACAGTAATAGTTGTAGTAGTAACAGTAATAGTTGTAGTAGTAACAGTAGTAGTTGTAGTACTAACAGTAGTAGTTGTAGTAGTAACAGTAGTAGTAGTAGTAGTAGTAATAGTAGTAGTAGTAGTAGTAACAGTAGTAGTAGTAGTAGTAACAATAGTAGTAACAGTAGTAGTAATAGTAGTAGTAGTAGTAGTAACAGTAGTAGTAACAGTAGTAAATGTAGTAAAAGTAGTAGTAGTAGTAGTAACAGTAGTAGTAGTAGTAGTAACAGTAGTAGTAATAGTAACAGTAGTAGTAATAGTAACAGTAGTAGTAATAGTAGTAACAGTAATAGTAACAGTAGTAGTAACAGTAGTAGTAACAGTAGTAGTTGTAGTAGTAACAGTAGTAAACGTATTAAAAGTAGTAGTAGTAGTAACAGTAGTAGTAGTAGTAACAGTAGTAGTAACAGTAGTAGTAGTAGTAACAGTAGTAGTAATAGTAGTAGTAACAGTAACAGTAACAGTAGTAGTAACAGTAGTAGTAATAGTAGTAGTAGTAGTAACAGTAGTAGTAATAGTAGTAGTAGTAGTAACAGTAGTAGTAACAGCACCAGTAGTTGTATTAACAGTAGTAGTAACAGTACCAATAGTTGTAGTAACAGTAGTAGTAGTAACAGTAGTAGTAGTAGTAACAGCAGTAGTAGTAACAGTAGTAGTAGTAGTAGCAGAAGTAACAGTAGCAGTAGTAGTAGTAGTAGTAGCAGTAGTAGTAGTAGTAGTAGCAGTAGTAGTAGTAGTAGTAGCAGTAGTAACAGTAGTAGTAGTAGCAGAAGTAACAGTAGCAGTATCAGTCGTAGCAGTAACAGTAGTAACAGTCTTAATACAAGCAGCAGTATTATTATTATTATTAACAGTAGTAGTAGCAGTAGTAACAGTAGCAGTAGTAGTAGTAGTAGTAGCAGTAGTAACAGTAGCAGTAATAACAGTAGCAGTAGTAAGTAACAGTAGTAGTAGTATCAGTATCAGTAGCATAACAGTAGCAACAGTACAAGCAGCAGTATTATTATTATTATTATTATTATTATTATTAACAGTAGTAGTAGTGTAAGTAACAGTAATAGTAGTAGTAGTAGTAGTAGTAACAGTAGCAGTAGTAACAGTAGTTACAGTAGCAGTAGTTACAGTAGCAGTAGCAGTAGTAACTGTAGCAGTAGTAACAGTAGTAACAGTAGTAGTAGTAGTAGTAGTAGTAGTAACAGTAGTAGTAGTAACAGTAGTAACAGTAGTAGTAGTAGTAGTAGTTGTAGTAGTAACAGTAGTAGTAAGTAGTAGTAGTAGTAACAGTAGTAGTAGTAGTGTAGTAGTAGTAACAGTAGTAGTAGTAGTAACAGTAGTAGTAGTAACAGTAGTAGTAGTAGTAGTAACAGTAGTAGTAGTAACAGTAGTAACATTAGTAGTAGTAGTACCAGTAGTAGTAGTAGTAGTAGCAGTAGTAACAGTAGAAGTAACAGTAGTAACAGTAGTAGTAGTAGTAGTAACAGTAGTAGTAGTAGTACCAGTAGTAGTAGTAACAGTAATAATAGTAACAGTAGTAGTAGTAGTAGTAGTAGTAATAGTAGTAGTAGTAACAGTAGTAGTAGTAGTAACAACGTGTCAGTAGTAACAGTAGTAGTAGTAGTAACAGTAGTAGTAGTAGTAACAGTAGTAGTAACAGTACCAGTCTAGTAGTAGTAACAGTAGTAGTAGTAACAGTAGTAGTAATAATTAGTTAACAGTAGTTAGTAGTAACAGTAACAGTAGTAGTAGTAACAGTAGTAGTAGTAACAGTAAGTAGTAAGCAGTAGTAGTAGTAACAGTAGTAACAGTATCAGTAGTAACAGTAGTAGTAGTAGAAACAGAAGTAACTAGTAGCAGTAGTAGTAGTAAACATAGCAGTAGTAGTAACAGTAGTAGCAGTAGTAGTAGTAGTAGTAAGTAGTAGTAGTAGTAACAGCAGTAGTAGTAACAGTAGTAATAACAGTAGTAGTAGTAGTAGTAACAGAAGTAACAGTAGCAGTAGTAGTAGTAGTAGTAGTAGCAGTAGTAGTAGCAGTAGTAGTAGTAGTAGTAGCAATAGTAGTAACAGTAGCAGTTCAGTAGTAGTCTTAATAGTCTTAATACAAGCAGCATTATTATTATTATTATTATAGCAGTTAGTAGTAGAAGTAACAGTAAGTAGTAAGAGTAGTAGTAGTAACAGCAGCAGTAGTAACAGTAGCAGTAGTAGTAGCAGTAGTAACAGTAGTAGTAAAGCAGTAGTAACAGTAGTAACAGTAGTAGTAGTAGTAGTAACAGTAATAGTAGTAGTAGTAGTAGTAACAGTAGTAGTTGTAGTAGTAGTTGTAGTAGTAACAGTAGTAAACATAGTAAAAGTAGTAGTAGTAGTAACAGTAGTAGTAACAGTAGTAGTAACAGTAGTAGTAACAGTAGTAACAGTAGCAACAGTAACAGTAGCAGTACTAACAGTAGCAACAGTAACAGTAGTACTGTAGCAGTAGTAGTAGTAACAGTAGTAGTAGTAGTAACAGTAGTAGTAGTAACAGTAGTACTAGTAGTAGTAGTAACAGTAGTAGTTGTAGTAGTAACAGTAGTAACAGTAGTAGTAGTAGTAGTAGTAGTAGTAGTAGTAGTAACAGTAGTAGTTGTAGTAGTAGTAGTAGTAGTAGTAGTAGTAACAGTAGTAGTAACAGTAGTAGTAATAGTAGTAGTAGTAGTAGTAACAGTAGTAGTAACAGTAGTAAATGTAGTAAAAGTAGTAGTAGTAGTAGTAACAGTAGTAGTAACAGTAGTAGTAGTAGTAGTAACAGTAGTAGTAATAGTAGTAGTAACAGTAGTAGTAATAGTAACAGTAGTAGTAATAGTAACAGTAGTAGTAATAGTAGTAACAGTAATAGTAACAGTAGTAGTAACAGTAGTAGTAACAGTAGTAGTTGTAGTAGTAACAGTAGTAAACGTATTAAAAGTAGTAGTAGTAGTAACAGTAGTAGTAGTAGTAACAGTAGTAGTAACAGTAGTAGTAATAGTAGTAGTAACAGTAACAGTAACAGTAGTAGTAACAGTAGTAGTAATAGTAGTAGTAGTAGTAACAGTAGTAGTAAGTAGTAGTAGTAACAGTAGTAGTAACAGTACCAGTAGTTGTATTAACAGTAGTAGTAACAGTACCAATAGTTGTAGTAACAGTAGTAGTAGTAACAGTACCCGTAGTAGTAGTAACAGTAGTATTAGCAGTAGCAGTAATAATACAAGCAGCAGTATTATTCTTATTATAGCAGTAATAACATTAGTAACAGTAGCAGTAACAGTAGTAGTAGCAGTAACAGTAGTAGTAGTAACAGTAGTAGTAGTAGTAGTAGTAGCAGTAGTAACAGTAGCAGTAGTAACAGTAGCAGTAGTAACAGTAGTAGCAGAAATAACAGTAGTAGTAGCAGAAGTAACAGTAGTAGTAGTAGTAACAGTATCAGTAGTAAGTATCAGTGGTAACAGTCGTAGTAGCATTAGTAACAGTATCAGTAGTAACAGTAGTAGTAGCAGTAGTAACAGAAGTAACAGTAGTTGTAGCAGAAGTAACAGTAGTAGTAGTAGTAACAGTAGTAGTAGCAGAAGTAACAGTAGTAGTAGCAGTAACAGTAGTAGTAGTAACAGTAGTAGTAGTAGCAAAAGTAACAGTAGTAGTAGCAAAAGTAACAGTAGCAGTAGTAGTAGTAGCAGAAGTAACAGTAGCAGTAGTAGTAGTAGTAGTAGCAGTAATAACAGTAGTAGTAGTAGTAACAGTAGTAGTAGTAGCAGAAGTAACAGTAGCAGTATCAGTTGTAACAGTAGCATTAACAGTAGTAACAGTCTTAATACAAGCAGCAGTATTATTATTATTATAGCAGTAGTAGTAGCAGTAGTAACAGTAGCAGTAGTAGTAGTAGTAGCAGTAGTAACAGTAGCAGTAATAACAGTAGTAGTAGTAGTAGTAACAGTAGTAGTAGTAGCAGAAGTAACAGTAGCGGTATCAGTCGTAACAGTAGTAGTAGCAGAAGTAACAGTAGCGGTATCAGTCGTAACAGTAGCAGTAACAGTAGTAACAGTCTTAATACAAGCAGCAGTATTATTATTATTATTATTATTATTATTATTATTATAGCAGTAGTAGTAGTGTAAGTAACAGTAATAGTAGTAGTAAGAGTAGTAGTAGTAACAGTAGCAGTAGTAACAGTAGCAGTAGTTACAGTAGCAGTAGTTACAGTTGCAGTAGCAGTAGTAACTGTAGCAGTAGTAACAGTAGTAACAGTAGTAGTAGTAGTAGTAACAGTAGTAGTAGTAACAGTAGTAACAGTAGTAGTGAAAGTAGTAGTAGTTGTAACAGTAGTAGTTGTAGTAGTAGTAGTAGTAACAGTAGTAGTAGTAATAAACGTAGTAGTAGTAACAGTAGTAGTAGTAGTAGTAACAGTAGTAGTAACAGTACCAGTAGTAGTAGTAGTAAGAGTAGTAGTAGTAAAAGTAGTAGTAGTAATAGTAGTAGTAATAGTAGTAACAGTAGTAGTAGTAGTAGTAACAGTAGTAACAGTAGTAGTAGTAACAGTAGTAGTAGTAACAGTAGTAGTAGTAACAGTAGTAGTAGTAACAGTAGTAGTAACAGTAGTAGTAGTAACAGTAGTAGTAGTAGTAGTAACAGTAGTAGTAGTAGCAGTAGTAACAGCATCAGTAGTAGTAGCATTAGTAACAGTATCAGTAGTAACAGTAGTAGTAGTAATAACAGTAGCAGTAGTAGTAGTAGCAGAAGTAACAGTAGCAGTAGTAGTAGTAGTAACAGTAGTAGTAGTAGTAACAGCAGTAGTAGTAACAGTAGTAGTAGTAGTAGCAGAAGTAACAGTAGCAGTAGTAGTAGTAGTAGCAGTAGTAGTAGTAGTAGTAGCAGTAGTAGTAGTAGCAGTAGTAGTAGTAGTAGCAGTAGTAACAGTAGTAGTAGTAGCAGAAGTAACAGTAGCAGTATCAGTCGTAGCAGTAACAGTAGTAACAGTCTTAATACAAGCAGCAGTATTATTATTATTATTATAGCAGTAGTAGTAGCAGTAGTAACAGTAGCAGTAGTAGTAGTAGTAGTAGCAGTAGTAACAGTAGCAGTAATAACAGTAGCAGTAGTAGTAGTAACAGTAGTAGTAGTATCAGTCGTATCAGTAGCAGTATCAGTCGTAACAGTAGCAACAGTCTTAATACAAGCAGCAGTATTATTATTATTATTATTATTATAGCAGTAGTAGTAGTGTAAGTAACAGTAATAGTAGTAGTAAGAGTAGTAGTAGTAACAGTAGCAGTAGTAACAGTAGTTACAGTAGCAGTAGTTACAGTAGCAGTAGCAGTAGTAACTGTAGCAGTAGTAACAGTAGTAACAGTAGTAGTAGTAGTAGTAGTAGTAGTAACAGTAGTAGTAGTAACAGTAGTAACAGTAGTAGTGAAAGTAGTAGTAGTAGTAGTTGTAGTAGTAACAGTAGTAGTTGTAGTAGTAAACGTAGTAGTAGTAACAGTAGCAGTGAAAGTAGTAACAGTAGTGAAAGTAGTAACAGTAGTAGTAGTAGTAGTAGTAGTAGTAACAGTAGTAGTAGTAACAGTAGTAACATTAGTAGTGAAAGTAGTACCAGTAGTAGTAGTAGTAGTAACAGTAGTAGTTGTAGTAGTAACAGTAGTAAACGTAGTAACAGTAGTAACAGTAGTAGTAACAGTAGTAGTAACAGTAGTAGTAGTAACAGTACCAGTAGTAGTAGTAACAGTAGTAGTAATAATAGTAACAGTAGTAGTAGTAGTAGTAACAGTAGTAGTAATAGTAGTAGTAGTAACAGTAGTAGTAACAGTAGTAGTAGTAGTAACAGTAGTAGTAGTAGTAACAGTAGTAGTAACAGTACCAGTAGTAGTAGTAGTAACAGTAGTAGTAGTAACAGTAGTAGTAATAGTAGTAGTAGTAGTAGTAACGTAGTAGTAGTAGTAGTAGTAGTAACAGTAACAGTAGTAACAGTAGTAGTAGTAACAGTAGTAGTAGTAGTAGTAACAGCAGTAGTAACAGTATCAATAGTAAGTATCAATAGTAGTAGCATTAGTAACAGTATCAGTAGTAACAGTAGTAGTAGCAGTAGAAACAGAAGTAACAGTAGTTGTAGCAGAAGTAACAGTAGTAGTAGTGGTCCTTCTGTAGCTCAGTTGGTAGAGCATGGCGCTTGTAACGCCAGGGTAGTGGGTTCGATTCCCGGGACCACCCATACGTAGAATGTATGCACACATGACTGTAAGTCGCTTTGGATAAAAGCGTCTGCTAAATGGCATATATTAATAACAGTAGCAGTAGTAGTAGTAGCAGAAGTAACAGTAGCAGTAGTAGTAGTGGTAGTAGTAACAGTAGTAGTAGTAGTAACAGCAGTAGTAGTAACAGTAGTAGTAGTAGTAATAACAGTAGTAGTAGTAGTAGTAGTAGCAGAAGTAACAGTAGCAGTAGTAGTAGTAGTAGTAGTAGTAGCAATAGTAACAGTAGTAGCAGTAGTAGTAGTAGTAGTAGTAGCAATAGTAACAGTAGTAGCAGTAGTAGTAGTAGTAGTAGTAGCAGTAGTAACAGTAGTAGTAGTAGAAGAAGTAACAGTAGCAGTATCAGTAGTAACAGTAGCAGTATCAGTAGTAACAGTCTTAATACAAGCAGCATTATTATTATTATTATTATAGCAGTAGTAGTAGTAGAAGTAACAGTAATAGTAGTAGTAAGAGTAGTAACAGTAGCAGTAACAGTACTAACTGTAGCAGTAGTAACAGTAGTAGTAGTAGTAACAGTAGTAGTGAAAGTAGTAACAGTAATAGTAGTAGTAGTAGTAGTAACAGTAGTAGTAACAGTAGTAGTTGTAGTAGTAACAGTAGTAAACATAGTAAAAGTAGTAGTAGTAGTAACAGTAGTAGTAACAGTAACAGTAGTAGTAGTAACAGTAGCAGTAGTAACAGTAGCAACAGTAACAGTAGCAGTACTAACAGTAGCAACAGTAACAGTAGCAGTACTAACTGTAGCAGTAGTAACAGTAGTAACAGTAGTAGTAGTAGTAACAGTAGTAGTGAAAGTAGTAACAGTAATAGTACTAGTAGTAGTAGTAACAGTAGTAGTTGTAGTAGTAACAGTAGTAGTTGTAGTAGTAACAGTAGTAAACATAGTAAAAGTAGTAGTAGTAGTAACAGTAGTAGTAACAGTACCAGTAGTAGTAACAGTAGTAGTAACAGTACCAGTAGTAGTAGTAACAGTACCAGTAGTAGTAGTAGTAGTAACAGTAGTAGTAACAGTACCAGTAGTTGTAGTAACAGTAGTAACAGTAACAGTAACAGTAGTAACAGTAGTAGTAGTAACAGTAGTAGTAGTAACAGTAGTAGTAGTAACAGTAGTAGTAGTAACAGTAGTAGTAACAGTAGTAGTAACAGTAGTAGTAGTAGTAACAGTGGTAGTAACAGTAGTAGTAGTAGTAACAGTAGTTGTAGTAATATTAGTAGTAATAGTAGTAGTAGTAGCATTAGTAGTAGTAGTAACAGTAGTAGTAGTAACAGTAGCAGTAGTAGTAACAGTAGTAGTAGTAGTAACAGTAACAGTAGTAGTAACAGTAGTAGTAGTAGTAGTAGTAACAGTAGTAGTAGTAGTAGTAGTAGTAGTAGTAGTAGTAGTAACAGCAGTAGTAGTAACAGTAGTAGTAGTAACAGCAGTAGTAGTAACAGTAGTAGTAGTAGTAACAGTAGTAGTAACATTAGTAGTAGTAACAGTAGTAACATTAGTAGTAGTAGTAGTAGTAGTAACAGTAGTAGTAGTAGTAACAGTAGTAGTAGTAGTAACAGTAGTAGTAGTAGTAGTAGTAGTAACAGTAGTAGTAGTAGTAACAGCAGTAGTAGTAACAGTAGTAGTAGTAACAGCAGTAGTAGTAACAGTAGTAGTAGTAGTAACATTAGTAGTAGTAAAATTAGTAACATTAGTAGTAGTAGTAGTAGTAGTAACAGTAGTAGTAGTAGGCCTAATAGTAGTGCCAGTTACTTTTGGTGGGTTCTACAACCCTGCCGCGTTTCATAAAATTTGACAAATCGGAAATGGACATTATAGACCTCGGTGGAGCGGTCATCTTGGAACGCAATGACTATTCCTTCAGAAACTGTCTGTAGAGGTTGTTTTCTGAAATCTGTCTTCACCTACTGATTACTAAAACAACATACTGCGTACTAATCATACTACATATGATTTTCAACATACTGTTTAGTATAGATGTGCTAGGACCGGTGCTAGGACCCATAATTGAAGCTGCATTGGATTTTCGAGGTCCTAGCACAAGACCAGAGCCCACAATGTTCTGTTTAGTCTTCAAATACTTTAATGTTCTGAGAGATATGAGGAAACAAAGGTTTTATAACAAGGGAGATGTAGATTACCACAACAGTATCTGCTAGGCTGTATTCCATGTGGTTGAAACTGGCGAGCCAGAGCAGTTTGTCGAGCTTGTGACGAAGTCACACTCCTTAATTTGTGAAGACTCGGCCACCGACAACAATGTTAACAATGCATCCCATTGTTCCTATGCAGTTAAAACTTGATTTACATGATACATCTGTAGTTTATAAGTAATGACTTAGTGGCGGCCAGCATGCAGGCTCTTTCAACATGATGGCAAATTCAGCACTCTGATTGGTGTGTGCCCACACCCATACAAGATGCTTCTTTCCATCAGAGGCATGTGCGCAGAGAAAATGAAACACAAAAAAATGATTGCTGATTGGTAAAACAGAAGTCGACTACGACTTCATAAGCTCTAAGATTGTCTAATATAAGTGGTCAAACTCCCAGAGTTGAGAGAAAATGTTGGAAGTCTGGGAGTCTTAATAAATGGCACATTTGTTGAAGATAACCCATTAAAGTGGACAAGGTTTTTCAAGAGGACAAAAAGCTTAATAGTTAAAATAGTTATCAAAAAGTTGTAAATAAGCACACTGGTCATGATTAGTCGACACGTTTTAAAGTTTGAATGGCGATTCTAGCTGAATTGGTGTATGAAAAATAGCCTTCCAAAGAATAAGAAAAAGTCTGAAATAATTTATACAATATTTAAGATCCACTCCGGGATGACGTTTCCCCTAGGTAAAGATCTAGGATCAGCATCCCCTACCCCAATCCTAAAATTTGCCATTTAATGGGGAAAATGCTAAACTGACCCAAGATTAGTGTCTCGGGGCAACTTCATCCTACACCGTGAGAAAGCAAGGTGAGTGTGTTAGAGAACTTTGGCCTGGTGTTAGGCCTACAGGTAAGGGGAACGCACAGAAGAGGAGAAAGAGAGGGAAGAGGAAGAGAAAGAGATGGAAAAGGAGAGGAGGAGAAAGATGGAAAGGGGGAGAAAGGGATGGAAAAGGAGGAGAAAGAGATGGAAAGGGGGGAAAAAGAGATGGAAAAGGAGAGGAGGAGAAAGATGGAAAGGGGGAGAAAGAGTGAAAAGGAGGAGAAAGAGATGGAAAAGGAGGAGAAAGAGATGGAAAAGGAGGAGAAAGATGGAAAAGGAGGAGAAAGAGGGAAAAGGAGGAGAAAGAGGGAAAAGGAGGAGAAAGAGGGAAGAGGAGGAGAAAGAGGGAAAAGGAGGAGAAAGCGATGGAAAAGGAGAAAGAGATGGAAAAGGAGGAGAAAGAGGGAAAAGGAGGAGAAAGAGGCAAAAGGAGGAGAAAGAGATGGAAAAGGAGGAGAAAGAGATGGAAAAGGAGGAGAAAGAGGGAAAAGGAGGAGAAAGAGGCAAAAGGAGGAGAAAGAGGGAAAAGGAGGAGAAAGAGGGAAAAGGAGGAGAAAGAGGGAAGAGGAGGAGAAAGAGGGAAGAGGAGGAGAAAGAGGGAAAAGGAGGAGAAAGAGGGAAGAGGAGGAGAAAGAGGGAAAAGGAGGAGAAAGCGATGGAAAAGGAGAAAGAGGGAAGAGGAGGAGAAAGAGGGAAAAGGAGGAGAAAGAGGGAAAAGGAGGAGAAAGAGGGAAGAGGAGAAAGAGGCAAAAGGAGGAGAAAGAGGGAAGAGGAGGAGAAAGAGGCAAAAGGAGGAGAAAGAGGGAAAAGGAGGAGAAAGCGGGAAAAGGAGGAGAAAGCGATGGAAAAGGAGAAAGAGGGAAAAGGAGGAGAAAGAGGGAAAAGGAGGAGAAAGAGGGAAAAGGAGGAGAAAGAGGGAAAAGGAGGAGAAAGAGGGAAAAGGAGGAGAAAGAGGGAAGAGGAGGAGAGGGAAGAGGAGGAGTAAAAAATGGAACAACAGGAGGAGAGCGACTCTCCATCGCCAGTTCCCACCTTCAAGTCTAGATACTCCAGGTCCTTCTTCAGTTGCATGTAAGTATCGTCAACCTTCAGGGTGGAGTGGAGAGAAAGAAGTGTCAAGCAAAGCGTTAAGGCATTCCAGTATGGAAGTGTACAGAATGATGACAGCTATACACTTCCATATTAGAGATCTAACTGTATAGTCCATAATAGTTGCTCTAATGAATCATTGATAATAATACATTGGATTTACACTGAGTGTACAAATCATTAGGAACACTTGTATGGTCCTTCTGTAGCTCAGTTGGTAGAGCATGGCGCTTGTAACGCCAGGGTAGTGGGTTCGATTCCCGGGACCACCCATACGTAGAATGTATGCACACATGAGTGTAAGTCGCTTTGGATAAAAGCGTCTGCTAAATGGCATATATTATTATTATTACTTGCTCTTTCCATGATAGACTGACCAAGTGAATCAAGGTGAACACTATGATCCCTTATTGATGTCACTTGTTAAATCCACTTCAATCAGTGTAGATGAAGACATGGATAATGTGTGTGTGCCATTCAGTGGGTTAGTGGGCAAGACAAAATATTTAAGCGCCTTGGAACAGGGTATGGTAGTAGGTGTCTAAAGAACTGCAACACTGCTGGGTTTTTCCACGCTCAACAGTTTCCCGTAGGTAACAAGAATGGTCCACCCCCCAAAGGACATCCAGCCAACGTGACACAACTGTAGGAAGCATTGGAGTCAACAGGGGCAGCATCCCTGTGGAATGCTTGAGACACCTTGTAGAGTCCATGCCCCAATGAATTGAGTCTGTTCTGGGGGCAAAAGGGGAAGATGTTCCTAATGTTTTGTACAGTGTATATAGCGCTACTCAAAACATCAAATCTACCATAATGGGTTATAGAATGCATAATAATTATTTGTACGTTCTTCTATAATCATTCATAGTGGATTATGAATTAAGGGTGAGATGATTGTAAGCCTATTTTCAAGAATAGGCTGTTGGATAATCGTCAACTGTGAGCCGTGTTATAAGGGGAGTAAAACATTCAATTGCGAAAAAGCACACACACACACACACACACACACACACACACACACACACACACACACACACACACACACACACACACACACACACACACACACACACACACACACACACACACACACACACACACACACACACACACACACACACACACACACACACACACACACCATCCATGAGCTTCTCTATGTTATGCCACCTGAGACACAAGACGTGCAAATAAGAAATTGAAGCTACAAGCAGCAGCTCCAACATCACAAGCCCAAATATGTCTCCTAGCAACATCTCAGCCACACACTTCAAAAACACAAAAACATTTGCGAGAGACATCAAAGCCCAGGCAGATAAAAAAATGTTTTAACTGCACCTAAAGCCAACCAGACCAGGATGACAGTATGGAAGCTAACTAGCACAACATGCTAACACACAGTACACAGCAACATGAGAGCCGAGCGGGGGAAACAAAAACCCCATGTTACCATGGCCTTATAGAAAGACACTATGGGTGGCAGCCAGCCAGGCCACACAAACAGCCATGCGCCCAGGTTGAGCTCACATCAGTGGGGTAAAGAAGGCCAGGTGTACTGGGGGCCCCCACCTGGTTGCTGCTGCCGCGGCCCATGGGGCCTGGCGGGCCTAGTAAGGACCCCAGAGAAGAAGGGCCGGAGGAGAAGAGGGGGTTGTTGTTGGTGGGGCGGAGGTGGGGGCCAGAGGGGCTGTAGTTGAAGTGCTGCATCTGGGTTACCGTGTGGTGGCGCGCGGAGGCCATCTTTGCCTGATGCCTCCGGAGCTGAATGAGCAGGAGGGTGAGTTCCTCCGGCTGCATGTGTAATAGCAGTGTGTCCCATGGGGGTCAGAGGGAGGGAGTGGCGGAGTTAATATCCCAACGCAGATAGACATCCCAACGCAGATAGACATCCCAACGCAGATAGACATCCCAACGCAGATAGACTGCCCAACGCAGATAGACTGCCCAACGCAGATAGACTGCCCAACGCAGATAGACTGCCAAACAGTTAGTCAAGATACTCAACAGCTCGGTCCTGTTAGCACCAAACGTTCCATGATAATTACATTTAGGGTTGGCACAATTTCCGAATAATAGTGTAATCGACAATTATCGACAGTAACCGTGAACCCCCCCCCAAAAAAGAATAGCTTTCATACATTCAGTGTAGAAGGGGTGGGAATTCAACTTCCTTTTCAAGTAGATCTAGTTTACCCAATAGCAGTTTCACATTTTTACATGAAGAGGGTAAAGCTGTGTTGCGTTCATTAGGTATCGCATTAAAATCAATTATAAGCTCAAAATATTTGTTGGCAAAAATGACAATAACTGTGGTCATTTGCATGGCAATTAATTACTACATCAAATTCCATAACCGCCACAGCCCTAATTACATTCCAACTTTGCAATCTTACTGGAGACTTCACAAAAGTCAAACAAATTGTAGTGGAGACACCTTACCAGTTTTGCAGGCAGTGTTATGTTGGCTAGCAAAGTGATATAGCTAACTAACTAGCTAAGTTGTTTCACCCCACATTTAGCCAAGTTTGCTAGCTAAAGTTATTAACAGTAAGTTAGCCACCGCTCCTACACTCTTCTGCTAGCTACAGTAACAATATTGTGTCACTAACACGTCTTAAAAAATAACAAAGTGTCTCCGGTTGTGTTTAAATTTTACCGATAAGGACGCAGTCCACATTCCAAGTGTATTACCTTGGAACTATTGATCCCGACACGGAGGCCATTCAAATATCTCTATCTACATCTGAAAACTATAGGAACCAGAATGTTGCTGGTTCACGTCCCATAGCTGTCCTAGTAAAGAAGTACTGTAAGTTAACCCGATGGCAAGGTGTCCACATTATTCAAGAAACACTCGATCCCCGACTTCATGTTATTATCTAACGCACCATGTTTGGGTTGTGACTGGGTGTGTGAGGCCGTACCGTCTTCCCGTGAAGGCTGGGCGCGCTGACCGTGTGTGTGATGTAGCAGGAGGGAGGGATGGATCGTCTGTCGATGGTTGCAGCCTGGTGAACACACACACACACACACACACACACACACACACACACACACACACACACACACACACACACACACACACACACACACACACACACACACACACACACACACACACACACACACACACACACACACACCAGTCCATTAAGCTGCCGTTATTACACCTGCATAATACTGTCAGAAAAATGACAAACCTGTCATTATTCAAATTCTTACGTTGAGCAGCTGAGACTTGGCTCTCCGGGGGGACCCAGCCACAGGCACATCCAGCGCGGGCCTCTCTCCCAGGGGCATTACTACCACCCGGTCAGCAGGCGTATGGGGCCTCCGCTGAGGGGACAGGGCCCTGGAGCTCCGTGGGGGTCCCAGTGGGGGGATGTCAGAGGGATCAGGGGGTACCGACACACAGCGGGGCACCTCGGAGCTGGGCCGTGGGGGGGGGGCCGTGGAGGGGGCCGGTGCCCGAAGGGGTAGTCCGGGGAAGGTGTGTAGAGGGGGGCGGTGGGGCTGCCGTGGCGGAACTGGTGGCGCTGCTGCCACTCATACAGCTGCCATACGGTGCCAGGCCCACCGATGCCACCCCCGTCCCTGGCATCGGTACCCTGGGAGTTTGGGGGTCCGAGGCGGAAGTGGCTAAGGCGGTCCTGGGCATATTTGTACTCCCCGTGGCGTGCAGCCGTGGGGGGGCTGTGGCGTGGGGTCTTTGGTAGTGTCTGGTAGGCCTCCAGGCCGATGAACGTGGGCTGGGTCGGAGGGGTGTGGCGGGGCAGGGTACTCCCTCTAGAGGGGGTACTAAAGGATGGAGAACAGGTCAGAGGTCAGACAAAGACAAGATGGTGAACTGTGTGTCATCGTGTTGCTGATCTACATTTTTCTGGCTTAGCAGAGTCTGAGTACAGTAGTGAAGCTAAGTGTTATGAAGCTTTGACTGACACATGTTTGCATTATTCCCAGAGCACCACTAGAGGGAGATGTTGGCTCTGGCTGTATACACCCCGTAACCTTTATGTCCATGACGCACATAAATCAACCAAGCCTAAACACCGAACATTATCTAGTAGAATGATTTTGCGTGCGTGTGCCTGCATGTGTGTATGAAAGTATTTGGTTGAATGCACCACAACATTTGTGAGTGTGCTGTGTAGGGTAGGCCGATGATAAACACTCATATGAGTGGTGGTGTGACGTGAACCGTGACCTTTACCCTTTGTGCTCGACCCTCTGCACCTTGACCCAGTGTTCCACCTGATCCAGGGCACTCCTCCTCTGCACCTGCCTGTGAGTATCCATCACCTGGGGGGGCAGGGTGGCCCTCTGGTACGTCCCAGTCCCCATCCCGTTGGGCTCCAGGGTGGGTGTCCCGTTCCTCAGACAGGCCCCGGGGGGTAGGGTTGAGGTGGTGTACGACAGGGCGCGCATTTGCACCCTGGAGGAGGGCGCAGATGTAGTTGAGGAGGCTGAGTATGGTGGAAGGGGAGAGAGACTGCTAGGAGGGACGGCATCCATTTCAATTTGAATGTTCCCACCACCAAGGACAATTTCTGAAGCAATGGGATTGGGCGTGTCGTTCCAGAAGCTACAGTGCTGCTCGGTTTCTCGGTGGATGTCAGCCGGTTGGAGGACCACCCCATCGCTATGGAGATGGAGGTCGACTGGGGGATGGGGGACGTTCTCAGTATAGTTGTTGACGTGGTTGGTTTGTGGTACTGCCTGGTGCTCTGACACGCTGGGCATTTCCGATATCTCCGATGTTTCCGAAGGTCTAGGAAGAGAACGAGAGAGCGAGGTTTTAGTTTGGCTCTCGACTGATAGCAACAACACAATTATTGCCATTGTATCAGGACAGTGTAACTAGGGTTTGCACAACTCCAGTAACTTTCCCAAAACTTCTGGTTTGGAGGATAATTGTACAACCCTAGTAAGAACATTGAGTCTATCTCCACATGTTTCATACCTCTAACCTCTCACAGGAGTTCTGTTTAGAGCCCGACTGATATATCGGTTCACCAATATTGGCCTTTTACTGGGGACGATAATTCCACCAATAACCAAAATTCAATAAATAACATGAAAAAAGGCAATCTCATGCTGATCTGAATACTTGCCGTCATTATAGTCACAATGTATGAAATCAACAATTGAAGGATAGTTATTGGACAATTGCTCTTTTGGATAGCAAATCATGATTACACGTTTTCATTTCCCTGCTGTAAAACAGTATATCAGCAGATATATCGGTATTGGTAAGTTTTGTCCCCCAAAAAACGAAATTGGTATCGGACCCAAAAAAAACTATACGGTCAGGCTCAACTTATGTTAGATCTAACTTTCAGTAGTTCACTAGAGAGTCATTATTTGATCACTTCATATCTCCAATGACAACTAAGTGCAGTGTTAAACATTAGCATAGCATTTCAAATTAAATCAAATTTATTTATATAGCCCTTCGTACATCAGCTGATATCTCAAAGTGCTGTACAGTAATCCAGCCTAAAACCCCAAACAGCAAGCAATGCAGGTGTAGAAGCACGGTGGCTAGGAAAAACTCTCTAGAAAGGCCAAAACCTAGGAAGAAACCTAGAGAGGAACCAGGCTATGTGGGGTGGCCAGTCCTCTTCTGGCTGTGCCGGGTGGAGATTATAACAGAACATGGCCAAGATGTTCAAATGTTCATAGGATGGCATTTAGCCTTCATTGACACTAACATGAAGGGCCCATCAAAGTAGGATACAGGGCCCTAGCATCCCAGCTACAGGGAAAACCAGGCAAATCCCCCCCATCTAGAGTAAAAAAACTGGGCTACTTAGCATTAGAATATTAGTGTGGCCTAGCTTGGGTCTCTCATGCTTGCTAAACTGACAGCCACTTGTGCTAAGGCAAACAGCTCAGCGTGGCTAAAGGATTGGCGGGGAATGAGCGGTCATATTTGCGCTGATAGACACAATTATTTCCCTCCACTGACACATGAATAATAGATATGAGCCTCTCATTAATCAAATACAACGTTCCAGGATGGCTCATCAAATACAGCGTTCCAGGATGGCTCATCAAATACAACGCTCCAGGATGGCTCATCAAATACAACGCTCCAGGATGGCTCATCAAATACAACGCTCCAGGATGGCTCATCAAATACAGCGCTCCAGGATGGCTCATCAAATACAACGCTCCAGGATGGCTCATCAAATACAGAGCTCCAGGATGGCTCATCAAATACAACGCTCCAGGATGGCTCATCAAA
Source organism: Oncorhynchus gorbuscha (assembly GCF_021184085.1). Classification (NCBI taxonomy): domain Eukaryota; kingdom Metazoa; phylum Chordata; class Actinopteri; order Salmoniformes; family Salmonidae; genus Oncorhynchus; species Oncorhynchus gorbuscha. The sequence goes on from NC_060178.1 coordinate 12,717,467, forward strand.
TACAACGCTCCAGGATGGCTCATCAAATACAGAGCTCCAGGATGGCTCATCAAATACAGCGCTCCAGGATGGCTCATCAAATACAGAGCTCCAGGATGGCTCATCAAATACAGAGCTCCAGGATGGCTCATCAAATACAGCGTTCCAGGATGGCTCATCAAATACAGCGTGATACCTAGCCTAGACTAGACAGAGATAACTACCCTAGACAAGACAGGGATACCTAGCCTAGACTAGACAGGGATACCTAGCCTAGACTAGATAGGGATACCTAGCCTAGACTAGATAGAGATACCTAGCCTAGACTAGATAGAGATACCTAGCCTAGACTAGATAGAGATACCTAGCCTAGACTAGATAGGGATACCTAGCCTAGACTAGATAGAGATACCTAGCCTAGACTAGATAGAGATACCTAGCCTAGACTAGATAGAGATACCTAGACTAGACAGAGATACTCTAGCCTAGACTAGACAGAGATACTCTAGCCTAGACAGAGATACCCTACCCTAGACTAGACTAGACAGAGATACCTAGACTAGACAGAAATACCTAGACTAGACAGAAATACCCAGACTAGACAGAGATACCATAGCCTAGACTAGACAAAGATACTCTAGCCTAGCCTAGACAGAGATAGCTAGACTAGACAGAGATACTCTAGCCTAGACTAGACAGAGATACTCTAGCCTAGACTAGACAGAGATACTCTAGCCTAGACTAGACAGAGATACTCTAGCCTAGACTAGACAGAGATACTCTAGCCTAGACTAGACAGAGATACTCTAGCCTAGACTAGACAGAGATACTCTAGCCTAGACTAGACAGAGATACCTAGACTAGACTAGACAGAGATACCTAGACTAGACTAGACAGAAATACCTAGCCTAGCCAGAGATACCTAGCCTAGACTAGAGAGACACTATAGCCTAGACTAGAGAGACACTATAGCCTAGACTAGACAGACATACTCTAGCCTAGACTAGACAGACATACTCTAGCCTAGACTAGACAGACATACTCTAGCCTAGACTAGACAGAGATACTCTAGCCTAGACTAGACAGAGATACCTAGCCTAGACTAGACAGAGATACCTAGACTAGACAGAGATACTCTAGCCTAGACTAGACAGAGATACTCTAGCCTAGACTAGACAGAGATACCTAGACTAGACTAGACAGAAATACCTAGCCTAGCCAGAGATACCTAGCCTAGCCAGAGATACCTAGACTAGACAGAGATACCTAGCCTAGACTAGAGAGACACTATAGCCTAGACTAGACAGAGATACTCTAGCCTAGACTAGACAGAGATACCTAGACTAGACAGAGATACCTAGACTAGACAGAGATACCTAGACTAGACAGAGATACCTAGACTAAACAAGACAGAAATACCTAGACTAGACACCTAGACTAGACAGAGATACCTAGCCTAGACTAGACAGAGATACCTAGACTAGACAGAGATACCTAGACTAGACAGAGATACCTAGACTAGACAAGACAGAGATACCTAGACTAGACAAGACAGAGATACCTAGACTAGACAGAAATACCTAGACTAGACACCTAGACTAGACAGAGATACCTAGCCTAGACTAGACAGAGATACCTAGACTAGAACGAGATACCTAGACTAGACTAGAAAGAGATACCTAGACTAGACAGAAATACCTAGACTAGACAGAGATACCTAGAATAGACAAGACAGAAATACCTAGACTAGACAAGACAGAAATACCTAGACTAGACAAGACAGAAATACCTAGACTAGACAAGACAGAAATACCTAGACTAGACAAGACAGAAATACCTAGACTAGACAAGACAGAAATACCTAGACTAGACAAGACAGAAATACCTAGACTAGACAAGACAGAAATACCTAGACTAGACAAGACAGAAATACCTAGACTAGACAAGACAGAAATACCTAGACTAGACAAGACAGAAATACCTAGACTAGACAAGACAGAAATACCTAGACTAGACAAGACAGAAATACCTAGACTAGACAAGACAGAAATACCTAGACTAGACAAGACAGAAATACATAGACAAGACAGAAATACCTAGACTAGACAGAAATACCTAGAATAGACAGAGATACCTAGACTAGACTAGACAGACATACCTAGACTAGACAAGACATAAATACCTAGACTAGACAGAGATACCTAGACTAGAAAGAGATACCTAGACTAGACTAGAAAGAGATACCTAGACTAGACTAGAAAGAGATACCTAGACTAGACTAGAAAGAGATACCTAGACTAGAAAGAGATACCTAGACTAGACAGAGATACCGTAGCCTAGACTAGACAGAGATACCATAGAGTAGACGGAGATACACTAGACAAGACAGAAATACCTAGACTAGACAGAGATACCCTAGCCTAGACTAGACAGAGATACCTAGACTAGACTAGACAGAGATACCTAGACTAGACTAGACAGAGATACCTAGACTAGACTAGATAGAGATACCCTAGACTAGAATTCTTTCCAATGTGTCAAGTAATTATATTTTTGTGTTCTCATTATTTGGTTGGGTCTAATTGCTGTCCTAGGGCTCTGTTTGTGGACCAGATTGCTTAGGGGACTCTTCTCAAGGTGCATCTCTTTGTGATGGCTTTGTTATGGAAAGTTTGGAAATTGCTTCTTTTTAGGCGGTTGTAGAATTTAACGTCTCTTTTCTGGATTTTGAAAATTAGCGGGTCTAGGCCTAATGCTCTGAATGCATTATTTGGTGTTTTACGTTGTACACAGAGGATATTTCTGCAGAATTCAACATGCAGAGTCTCAATTTGCAGGCTGTCTGTCTGTCTGGCTCTCTCTCTCCAGCAGAGAGACAGAGCTGCAATCTCTTGGGCTCTGTGTGGGTGTTTGTTTGTGTACCAATGCAATTTGTGAGCATGGTGAATGCACTCTCTGCTGCAAAGGCATACACACGCATCGACACTCACAATCAATGAGACTGACAGACTGGCAAACAAATGTGTCTCTCTTTCCCCAGACAGACATATTCAGAGAGACACGGAGTTAAGAATTGCCACGCACGCACCATTCACTCACTCACTCACTCACTCACTCACTCACTCACTCACTCACTCACTCACTCACTCACTCACTCACTCACTCACTCACTCACTCACTCACTCACTCACTCACTCACTCACTCACTCACTCACTCACTCACTCACTCACAAAAGTGCAAATTCCCAGGCAGCGTACCTCTTGGTTCCATGGTGAACTTTCCCCTAGGTACAGATCTAGAGATCAGCTTCCCGTCCCCAGATATAAACCTTAACCATTGGTGGGCATAATGCTAAACTGACCCAGGATCTAGGCCAGGGCCACTTTAACGACAACTACCTCTTGAGGCTGGCGGTGTGGTTCTGCATCAGCGCCGCCTGGTTCATGGCCTTCACCCAGCCGTTCATTTCTTCTTGTGTGTCGGCGCTGAAGAAGTAGGTCCGCATGCCGCTGTGCTCCGCCTGCGAGCCAATCACAGAGCTCCGGTTGTAAATATATGAGCGCATGCCTGTGTGGCTGGCCTATGGGAGAGGAGAGAGGGAGGGTCAGAGTAAGGAAGAGTGATGGATGTGGGATCAGGCCAAAGGGGTAGATAGCAGGGTTGGGGTCAGGGTCAGTTGAGTTTTGCCTACTATTTTTTCAATGAACTGAATTGAGAACTGAATTGACCCCAACCCTGGTAGAGATGGATGAAGAAGTGTTGAACAATTAAAAGAGACAGGGACATTAACCAATGTCTGCCCATGGAGACAAACGCGTTCAAGTCAGCCAATAGAGAGAAAGAGAGACGTCAGCATCAGTCAATACAAACACAAACATATCCGTATTGGCCAATATAGAAACTGAGATACTATAAGGACCAGCCAATAGACATAGAGACAAGAGGCCAGCCAATTGAGAATGGAGAAAGACATCCAGACTGACCAATGGACAAAGAGCAGCATGAGTGACATAACAAAATAATATCAAGGTCCTATCCAACCCACAACAGAGGACACTGTAAGCCAATCAACAAGAAGTAAGCCTAGAAAGAGCCATTGTGACATGGCCATACCAACATGCTGCTGAATTGTTTGTACTTCTGTTTATACATGTCTTATGCTGGTCTTTATGGCTTGTTCTGATTCTCCACACGTTTCCTAAAGTGTGCACTTGAAGACTTCCCATCATGGATTTAACAATGGTGGGGAAACCACATACAGTCAACGTTTCCACCAATCCAATGTGTTTAAAATCCATGACAGGGAGTATGCAAGTGCACACTTTAGGAGAAGGATGGCAAATCAGGACTCCAATCAGTCCACATCCCTATGGCTGAGTTCCAATTCTCTAAGCCTTCATCCAGAAGTGTGCACTTGTTCACTTCCCCTCATGTATTTACAAGCATTGGATTGGTGCAAGCATAGTTGGGAGGGAGTTTCTACCATATTCTACCAGTCTGTTCCTTTTAAATACATTTTTTTTTTTTATTTTTTATTTTACGAGGCAAGTCAGTTAAGAACAAATTCTTATTTTCAATGACGGCCTAGGAACAGTGGGTCAACTGCCTGTTCAGGGGCAGAACGACAGATTTGTACCTTGTCAGCTCAGGGATTCGAACTTGCAACCTTTCGGTTACTAGTCCAACACTCTAACCACTAGGCTAGGCTACCCTGCCGCCCCGTGAGGGGAAGAATAGACCAGTCTAGTGAGGGGAAGAGTAGACCAGTCTAGTGAGGGGAAGAGTAGACCAGTCTAGTGAGGGGAAGAGTAGACCAGTCTAGTGAGGGGAAGAGTAGACCAGTCTAGTGAGGGGAAGAGTAGACCAGTCTAGTGAGGGGAAGAGTAGACCAGTCTAGTGAGGGGAAGAGTAGACCAGTCTAGTGAGGGGGGAGTAGACCAGTCTAGTGAGGGGAGAGTAGACCAGTCTGGTGAGGGGAGAGTAGACCAGTCTGGTGAGGGGAGAGTAGACCAGTCTAGTGAGGGGAAGAGTAGACCAGTCTAGTGAGGGGAAGAGTAGACCAGTCTAGTGAGGGGAAGAGTAGACCAGTCTAGTGAGGGGAAGAGTAGACCAGTCTAGTGAGGGGAAGAGTAGACCAGTCTAGTGAGGGGAAGAGTAGACCAGTCTAGTGAGTCTAGTGAGGGAAGAGTAGACCAGTCTAGTGAGGGGAAGAGTAGACCAGTCTAGTGAGGGGGAGTAGACCAGTCTAGTGAGGGGGAGTAGACCAGTCTAGTGAGGGAGAGTAGATCAGTCTAGTGAGGGGAAGAGTAGACCAGTCTAGTGAGGGGGGAGTAGATCAGTCTAGTGAGGGGAAAAGTAGACCAGTCTAGTGAGGGGAGAGTAGACCAGTCTAGTGAGGGGAAGAGTAGACCAGTCTAGTGAGGGGAAGAGTAGACCAGTCTAGTGAGGGGAAGAGTAGACCAGTCTAGTGAGGGGGGAGTAGACCAGTCTAGTGAGGGGAGGAGTAGACCAGTCTAGTGAGGTGAAGAGTAGACCAGTCTAGTGAGGGGAAGAGTAGACCAGTCTAGTGAGGGGAAGAGTAGACCAGTCTAGTGATGGGAAGAGTAGACCAGCCTAGTGAGGGGAAGAGTAGACCAGTCTGGTGAGGGGAAGAGTAGACCAGTCTATGAGTGCCGGAGCCTGTTGGGTTTCTGTTCTACCTGATAATTAACCCTATGAGTGCCGGAGCCTGTTGGGTTTCTGTTCTACCTGATAATTAACCCTATGAGTGCCGAAGTCTGTTGGGTTTCTGTTCTACCTGATAATTAACCCTATGAGGGCAGGAGCTTGTTGTGTTTCTGTTCTACCTGATAATTAACCCTATGAGGGCAGGAGCTTGTTGGGTTTCTGTTCTACCTGATAATTCATTGAACACACCTGGTGTCCCAGGTCTAAGTCAGCCTCTGATTAGAGGGGAACAATGAAACTGTCTTGGAGGTCCAGAGTTGTGTTTGAGGGTCTATGCAAGGGCCGTGTTTTAAATGGCACCCTATTCCCAATTACTGCACTTCTTTTGATAAGGGCCCTGGTGTGATTTGGAACCAGACGGCAGCCCATGCAAATGCTTTGTAATGAACAGTAATTGAACACAAATTTCTTTCCCTCTTTGATTCATTCATTAAAAATGTATGCAGTTTAATTAACTTTGTGGAGAGGAAGTGGGAAGTGTCTCCGTAAAAGGAAGCAGAGGTGTAATGTAATTTGGGTGCCATTTCTTCATTTGAGTGTTAGTATCTTATTAATGTGGATTTTGCCTGACTCTATGATTGATAGAAACAGGGCTTTTCGAGTTGAGGGTGTTGTTAGTGACACGACAATACTTACAACAGCATACACACATATATTCACACTAACACACACTCCTGCAGGTTGACAGTGTAATACTAAGGCTCTTAGCCCCAGGCAGTGGTTCTGGAAGGTCAGGCCAGAAGGCTGCCTCTCCCCCCTGGGGAGGTCTTAAATCTGCTCCCTGGCTTGGCCCGGCCTAGTCTGGGTTAAGCCTATAGTGTACACTTCCCCTCTCCTAACCATTTGTGGGGGAAATGCAAAACTGACCTGAGATCAGCGTCGAAAGGCAAAATGCCCCTACTCCATACAGTATAGCAGCAGAAGAGATAACGTAGCTACTGGCCAGGCCACAGTGTAAACCAGCTGTCTAATCCCCCTCACTCACCATCAGCATATTGGTAGCTTATGGTAGCCTCTTCAGTTCTCTGGACAAGCTTCTAGCTGTTACTTAACTAGTTCATTGGCTGGACAAGCTTCTAGCTGTTACTTAACTAGTTCATTGGCTGGACAAGCTTCTAGCTGTTACTTAACTAGTTCATTGGCTGGACAAGCTTCTAGCTGTTACTTAACTAGTTCAATAGCTGGACAAGCTTCTAGCTGTTACTTAACTAGTTCATTGGCTGGACAAGCTTCTAGCTGTTACTTAACTAGTTCAATAGCTGGACAAGCTTCTAGCTGTTACTTAACTAGTTCAATGGCTGCCCTGTTGTTCATAGGTGGATGTACAGCACAGGCTCGCCTACACCCTCACTGTCTTGTACAGCTAACCTTCTGGGGACACACAATTCACTCCCATTCAAAATCGTATTTTCCCTAAACCTAACCAATACTCTTACTTTAACCCTAAAACTAACACTAGCTCCTAACCCTTAACGTAATTCTAAACCTAACACTAATTCTAACCTTAACCATAAACCCCTTAGAAATAGCATTTGACCAATAAAACGTCCCCAGTTGATCAAATCTTTGTTTGTTTACTATTCTTGTGTGGACTTCTGGTCCCCACAATAATATTTAAAAACACTGACACACACACAATCTTTCTATACCATCTGCTACCCTGTAACTTTCCAATAACTGCTGTGTCTTTTCAGACCAATATAAGTATGTGCAGACACGGAACTACACAGGGCCTGGTCTCCAATAACAGCCCTAACCACAGCCTCTTCACTGTAGCAAGAATGCCGAGTGGGACATTCAGCACCGTGTGACAGTCACACCTCCACTGCTCACCCTGGGCAAGTCTCTCTCCCGCTCTCCCTCCTCAAAAATAGCCTGTAGTCCCAGACAGGAAGGCTAAAAATATCAGCAGTCCTCTTCTTCCTCTCCCCAGCCCCTCAGACAAGCAGGCCTTTTTTTTGTCCCTTCTTTCTAAATCCATTATATTCCAGGTCAGCATAGGGCCTGGGTCACGTCCCAAATGGGAGCCTATTCCCTACATAGTGCACTACTTTTGACCAGAGCCCAATCAAAAGTAGTCGACTATGTAGGGGCTAAGGTGCCATTGGTACGTTGCTCTGGTCTCTAAACTGAGAACAAAAACTCAAACTCTCACATAGAAATACGTTTACCTCCAATCAATACATGACATGATCAATACATGACTTGAACAGTTTCTACTCGTCTGCATAATGGAAATGAAGATTGGAACTGTATAGGATGTGAATATTGTGTTTAATAAATGTCCCAATTTGGTTTGTGTTGCCTTGACAACTATTATTGCTTGACTAGGGCCATAGGAGTCAGCTAGACAACACAAACATGTGATTCCAGAACAGCAGGCATTTGAGGAGAACATAAATATTATTCCACTGAAATAAAAATCTATCAAATAGTCAACCCTCCTCCATGAGTGGCATGTTGGATATGAGAGCAAACAGAGGAAATATGGAGGTTTAGCCAACACACATAACGAGGTATGAGCAATGAGATCATACAAGAAGGAGAGAACAGACTAAATGGAGTAACCAAGACACATCAGTCTCCAAACAAGCATGCTCCAAACAATAAGAACCATATACACACTGTCGTGGTATATATGTCCTATTGTCTGGCAAATTACATGGCAAAAGCAGTAACTGTAGTACAAGTGGTTGGGAGGCCAGTACCTATTTATGAGTGGACGGTGAACTTGTGTTTCATTGGACGACCTCGCACACTCACAGGGGTCCCAGTGAGGCAGCCCACCAATAGGAACAAGAGAGGGAACAGAGTTCAGCGAATAGGGGACAGGGGGTCACCAGCCTCCTAGCTAGGTTGGTTGCCTCAACAGTAGAGGGGAGGGGTGGGAAAGGGAGGTTCTAACCGTGGGGAAATATTTTGGGGATGAAATAGTAGTACTAACTCACGGTAGTGTTGAATGGTTGCAGCACAAACAAACTGACAGGAGAACAGAAAACAGACATCTACAACAGTTCCAGTCCAACCTCCTTTCCCCCTCCGAATCATTTCACATTGAGATATGGACCAGCTTGTATGTATTGGTAGCCTGAGAGTGACTAGCTTCATTGGTTAGTAAAGAATGATGGCCTTCATGTACATGACCACCCTGTTCTGCCTATAGGGTGGTCTCTTGCAGGGTTACAGGTATTAACGGGGGAGGGGGCACTACTCCTTACATTCTCCCAGCTCTTCTGTGGCAACAACAGAATCTTGGAACAGAAAGTAGAAAACACATGCAAGCCATTCTCTATGGGACTCTGGCTACCACACACACACACACACACACACACACACACACACACACACACACACACACACACACACACACACACACACACACACACACACACACACACACACACACACACACACACACACACACACACACACACACACACACACACACACACACACAGCAGTGTGACAGAATACATGAGTTCAGCAGCTCAATAAAACCTGTCTTTGATAAGGGCTTGGAGCAGATTACCGAGCCATTCCAGGGTCAATTCCAACCTGACCAGCCCAGATCTCCACTCCGCCTTCAACTGCATTTAGCCTGTTAGAGTGCAACTGCAAACTGGGTCATAAGAGTCTTTCTCACTGCAGCAGCTTGAGTCAACAGTGGCGTTAGCAGTAAACAACAAACATAAACAGTAAACAACAACCATCGACAGTAAACAATATCCATCGACAGTAAACAACATCCATCGACAGTAAACAACAAACATAAACAGTAAACAACAACCATCGACAGTAAACAATATCCATCGACAGTAAACAACATCCATCGACAGTAAACAACATCCATCGACAGTAAACAACATCCATCGACAGTAAACAACAACCATCGACAGTAAACAACAACCATCGACAGTAAACAACAACCATCGACAGTAAACAACAACCATCGACAGTAAACAACATCCATCGACAGTAAACAACATCCATCGACAGTAAACAACAACCATCAACAGTAAACAACAACCATAAACAACAACACCGCCAGATGATGAACCAACTATAACAGGACAACCGGAGAGCAGTGCTCCTAGGGTCCCAAAATTCCCAGGTTCTCTCAAAATCCTGGTGGGAAGATTCCCAGAATCAGGAGGGAATAAGCAGTAAAATCAGGAAAGTTAGCAGACTTTCCCAACCCTACTGACAGCAGTGTTCCTCAACTCTGGACTGTCCTTGGGTAACACCAAGAATGCACAATTTTGTTCCAGCCCAGCACAAGCACACCTTGTTCAAATAATGAGGGGTTAGATGATTAGGAATGAAATAGAATCAGGTGTTCCTGTGATGGGCTAGAGTTGAGGAACACTGCCTTGGGAACTCAACAGATTTGACCTGCGGGGGTCTGGGTAGGGAGGAAACATTGAATCAATGCCAACAGCCAGAGGGGCAGGAGAGACTGGGGGACATTACTAGGAGACACTGGCCTATATTATACCTGCCGTCTGGCATACAGTCAAGAGACTGAAACTTAAACCCCCATCGACTCAGCATGACAAAAGAGGCAAGCCTGTATGTAGTGTGGAAAGAAATGTCACAGAACCACACTGGCTTCCTGTGGGAATGAAACCACTAGCAGAGAATATTAGAGAAAGATGTGCTTAATCTAGAACCAGATATACAGCTAGAAGCTCAGCCTCTGTCACCGATATAACTCTGTGTCATAGCGGGTAGGATGTCCTAAAATGTACACCATGTTCTAGGTCTGTAGAGAAAACCTAAGGTTAGAAACAAGGCATTTTTTATAAATCTAGTGTCTTCATTTAATAGACAAGCATATTACAAAGTGATCAAAACAGAAAATCATCAATAGCCAATGGGTTGGGAGGATGGATGCAGTTAAATATCTGATTGGATATTTTCAATCCTTGATTGAGAGAATTCTTCTTGTGAACATAGTGACCTCACAGTGATGCACTGCCTCTAAGCCATCGGTTGGTCAAATTGCAGTCAATATGAAGCAGAGTCCATTTGTGTCAGTCCACAAAATGCTAGTGTTAAGTAAATGCAAAAAAGTTGGCTGTATTTTTAACAGTAGGCATAAATATTAACCTGTGAAACATACAACATAAAGCAATAGAACATTTAATTAGATCTAAAATAAAGAAAAGAATCATAAAAAGGTAAACTCTTGGTCGTACCTTGAAGGCGTACTTGCGGATGATGTGGTCTTCAGGTACCACGGCTGAGATGACATAGCTGGGCAGAGGAATACTACCCAGGACTGACTCTTCCCTACTGTCTGTTAGCAGAGACAGAGACAGAGATAGAAAGAGGTGGGAGATAGAGAGATGAAGGGGAGAGAAATGTCACTAACAGCCCACTAGTAACATTTCCCTCCTCCATAACTATAGTCCCCCCCCCCCCACATGGCAGCAAAACCAGTCAATCACCGCTGTCACTTTCATAGCCCTCCTCCATCACTATAGTCCCCCCCCACATGGCAGAAAAACCAGTCAATCACCCCTGTCACTTTCATAGCCCTCCTCCATCACTATAGTCCCCCCACATGGCAGAAAAACCAGTCAATCACCCCTGTCACTTTCATAGCCCTCCTCCATCACTATAGTCCCCCCCCACATGGCAGAAAAACCAGTCAATCACCCCTGTCACTTTCATAGCCCTCCTCCATACCACCAAACCTCTGAATCTCTCTCTGCCCATCCAGTTGGCATGGCCCGTTCATACCACTAAATATCTCTCTGTCCATCCAGTTGGCATGGCCCGTTCATACCACAAATATCTCTCTGCCCATCCAGTTGGCATGGCCCGTTCATACCACAAATATCTCTCTGCCCATCCAGTTGGCATGGCCAGTTCATACCACTAAATATCTCTCTGCCCATCCCGTTGGCATGGCCCATTCATACCACTAAATATCTCTCTGCCCATCCAGTTGGCATGGCCGATCCATACCACTAAATATCTCCCTGCCCATCCAGTTGGCATGGCCGGTCCATACCACTAAATATCGCTCTGCCCATCCAGTTGGCATGGCCCGTTCATACCACTAAATATCTCTCTGCCCATCCAGTTGGCATGGCCCGTTCATACCACTAAATATCTCCCTGCCCATCCAGTTGGCATGGCCGGTCCATACCACTAAATATCGCTCTGCCCATCCAGTTGGCATGGCCCGTTCATACCACTAAATATCGCTCTGCCCATCCAGTTGGCATGGCCGGTCCATACCACTAAATATCGCTCTGCCCATCCAGTTGGCATGGCCCGTTCATACCACTAAATATCGCTCTGCCCATCCAGTTGGCATGGCCCGTTCATACCACTAAATATCTCTGCCCATCCAGTTGGCATGGCCTGTTCATACCACTAAATATCTCTCTGCCCATCCAGTTGGCATGGCCGATCCATACCACTAAATATCTCCCAGCCCATCCAGTTGGCATGGCCCGGTCATACCACAAAATAGATCTCTGCCCATCCAGTTGGCATGGCCGGTCCATACCACTAAATATCGCTCTGCCCATCCAGTTGGCATGGCCCGTTCATACCACTAAATATCTCTGCCCATCCAGTTGGCATGGCCTGTTCATACCACTAAATATCGCTCTGCCCATCCAGTTGGCATGGCCCGTTCATACCACTAAATATCTCTCTGCCCATCCAGTTGGCATGGCCGGTCCATACCACTAAATATCTCTCTGCCCATCCCGTTGGCATGGCCCATTCATACCACTAAATATCTCTCTGCCCATCCCGTTGGCATGGCCGATCCATACCACTAAATATCTCCCTGCCCATCCAGTTGGCATGGCCCGTTCATACCACTAAATATCTCTCTGCCCATCCAGTTGGCATGGCCGGTCCATACCACTAAATATCTCTCTGCCCATCCCGTTGGCATGGCCCATTCATACCACTAAATATCTCTCTGCCCATCCAGTTGGCATGGCCGATCCATACCACTAAATATCTCCCAGCCCATCCAGTTGGCATGGCCCGGTCATACCACAAAATAGATCTCTGCCCATCCAGTTGGCATGGCCGGTCCATATCACTAAATATCGCTCTGCCCATCCAGTTGGCATGGCCCGTTCATACCACTAAATATCTCTCTGCCCATCCAGTTGGCATGGCCTGTTCATACCACTAAATATCGCTCTGCCCATCCAGTTGGCATGGCCCGTTCATACCACTAAATATCTCTGCCCATCCAGTTGGCATGGCCCGTTCATACCACTAAATATCTCTGCCCATCCAGTTGGCATGGCCCGTTCATACCACTAAATATCTCTCTGCCCATCCAGTTGGCATGGCCGGTCCATACCACTAAATATCTCTCTGCCCATCCAGTTGGCATGGCCTGTCCATACCACTAAATATCTCTCTGCCCAGCCAGTTGGCATGGCCCGTTCATACCACTAAATATCTCTCTGCCCAGCCTGGATCCCGTCTGGCATCAGTTATTGTCATGCCACTATGTGACCATTCTGAATCCAGAGCCTGGTCATATCTTAATTAACTCACACAACTCTCACGGGGGAGTGTTCCACCGCTGTACACTAGAATTTGTGTGTGTGTGTATGGCGGGGGGCTGTGTGTGCGCGCGCTCTTACTGGATTAAAGAGTAATTGGTTAAAAATACATTCAAGGAGCTTTGAAGGAGACATTCCCCATATGGGGCCTCCGGACAGCGCTTTTATCTGCCCCTTACACAAACACACTGCAGAGCAGACCAGACCTGTCTGGGACAATGAGGATAGATTACATCCTAGCAGGATACCGGGGGAGTGACACAACATCTTCAAGTTTAACCCACCACACACACGAGTGTGTGTGTGTGTGTGTGTGTGTGTGTGTGTGTGTGTGTGTGTGTGTGTGTGTGTGTGTGTGTGTGTGTGTGTGTGTGTGTGTGTGTGTGTGTGTGTGTGTGTGTGTGTGTGTGTGTGTGTGTGTGTGTGTGTGTGTGTGTGTGTGTGTGTGAGAGAATGGAAGAAGTATGAAGAGCAAGATTAATGAAGAAGGAGACTGTAAAGAACAGAAATGGAGCTGATGGTGACTGAAAGAGATGAGATTGAAAGGGATGAAGATGGAGGGAGAGAGAGGGAATGAGAGGGAGAGTCAAAGTGAGAGAAAGATTGAGACAGATTCCACAGAGCCCCAGGACAGCAACACAATTAGACCCAACCAAATCATGAGAAAACAGAAATAATTACTTGACACATTGGAAAGAATTAACAAAAACAGAGCAAACTAGAATGCTATTTGGCCCTAAACAGTGCGTACACAGTGGCAGAATACCTGACCACATTCACAAGGCTCAGCTTATTTCCAGGCTCGTTAGGCAAATACTGTCATTCACAAGGCTCAGCTTATTTCCAGGCTCGTTAGGCAAATCCTGTCATTCACAAAGCTCAGCCAAGATCAGCGTCTAGTCTTGAGAAAGGCATTTGCTGAAACATAGACTATAAATAGCTTATTTTATGGTAAAATTATTGCCTTTCTATCAGAGCCAATATAACTTTAATAGGATAGTTTGATATGATGAACATTTGATGCAAAACAGATCATCATTTTTTTGTTTATTAGGATGTCCATTAGTTTCGCAGAATCAGCAACTACTCTTCCCGGGGTCCAAAAAAAAGGCTCTGTATAATACTGTGTTGCCGTGAACTCATTTTGGACTTGGGGACTGTGAAGAGACCCCTGGTGGCATGCCTTGTGGGGTATGTATGGGTGTCTGAAGAGACCCCTGATGGCATGCCTTGTGAGGTATGTATGGGTGTCTGAAGAGACCCCTGGTGGCATGTCTTGTGGGGTATGTATGGGTGTCTGAAGAGACCCCTGGTGGCATGTCTTGTGGGGTATGTATGAGTGTCTGAAGAGACCCCTGGTGACATGTCTTGTGGGGTATGTATGGGTGTCTGAGCTGAATGTTATTTGATTATTCAGACATTCTGGAATTTCCATCAAAGTTACATTTCTCATAAAAACTAGGAGAAGTAGTTCATCTCTCTTCAACCCTCAACCAGGAAAGACATGGCATGCATGTTGTTGATATTACTTCTGTTTGTGCAGTTCAGGACAAGACGTGCTGCTTTGTTTTGAGCCAGCTGCAGCTTTGCTAGGTCTTTCTTTGCTGCAATTGACAGTAATCAAGAACCTCCTCCGAGATCTTGAAGGTATTGTGTTTGGGAGAAAATGTGGAGTTCATGTTTGAGAACTCTGTAGATGCTTTGTTTGTAGCTTTTGTTACAGCATTTGAGTTGTAATGTTTGGTAGGCCCAGTGTTGGTTGCCTTTGTTTGGTAAACTTGCCACTGCGGTGGATAGTTGGTTGTGTGCTGAGTTGGAGAAAGTATATTGTTTAATTTCCAGGAGACTCTTGCTCTTCTAGCTGTTGGGACATCGGTCTGAGGTGAGTACAATCGGTTGTGTACCTCAGTGTGAGATTTGGGTAGGGTAGTGAAACTTGCTACTCGGCACTATAGCCTTTCTTATTCCCTTGTTAGGCTTTGCGACGTGTTCCACTTTGGAATATGTTGGGCATGGTTATTTGGTTTGTTATTTATTTTTGAGCAGTTGTCTAGGGGGCACATCCGTGGCTTGGGGGAATCTGTCAGCGTGCTGGTTGGTTTATTTCCCTGCCAGCGGGCCCAACGTATTCTCGCGGGGCAGAAACCTCAGCGATCAACTGGTATTGATTTACCATCCCAAAATATCACTGCACACTGTGTATTTGCACCCCTACTGGATGGAAACTACAAGTGTAATAGCTGTGCTCAATGCAAAAGGAACTTATAAATGTAGATCCTTCAAACACCCCCAAACAGGGAAGCAGATCCCAATCAAGGTGTTATCACGTGCTCCACTAAGGCATTATTTATCTTATAACTTGTCCTTGTGGTAAAAATTGTGGGTAAAACAAAGTACGAATTTAAAGTACATATCTCGGAGCAAAAAACTTGACTTGCGGGCCCACTTTTTGGAAGAAAACCACTCAATTTTGTCTCTATGTTACATTGTCATTGAACATGTCACCCTCCCTAGGAGAGGAGGTGACCTCAACAATTTATTGTTAAAATGAGAGGCTACTTGGATCTTTAATTTAAAGACCCTTGCTCCCTTCGTTCTTAACATAGACTTTGATCTGAAACCATTCTTGTGATTATTGTGATTTTGCTATTCATTGTAAATGTTTGTCGGCTTACAGTGGGGCAAGAAAGTATTTAGTCAGCCACCAATTGTGCAAGTTCTCCCACTTAAAAAGATGAGAGAGGCCTGTAATTTTCATCATAGGTACACTTCAACTATGACAGACAAAATGAGAAGAAAAAAAATCCAGAAAATCACATTGTAGGATTTTTTATGAATTTATTTGCAAATTATGGTGGAAAATAAGTATTTGGTCAACAACAAAAGTGTCTCAATAATTTGTTAAATACCCTTTGTTTGCAATGACAGAGGTCAAACGTTTTCTGTAAATCTTCACAAGGTTTTCACACACTGTTGCTGGTATTTTGGCCCATTCCTCCATGCAGATCTCCTCTAGAGCAGTTTTGTTTTGGGGCTGTTGCTGGGCAACACAGACTTTCAACACCCTCCAAAGATTTTCTATGGGGTTGAGATCTGGAGACTGGCTAGGCCACTCCAGGACCTTGAAATGCTTCTTACGAAGCCACTCCTTCGTTGCCCGGGCGGTGTGTTTGGGATCATTGTCATGCTGAAAGACCCAGCCACGTTTCATGTTCAATGCCCTTGCTGATGGAAGGAGGTTTTCACTCAAAATCTCACGATACATGGCCCCATTCATTCTTTCCTTTACACGGTTCAGTCGTCCTGGTCCCTTTGCAGAAAAACAGTCCCAAAGCATGATGTTTCCACCCCCATGCTTCACAGTAGGTATGGTGTTCTTTGGATGCAACTCAGCATTCTTTGTCCTCCAAACACAGCGAGTTGAGTTTTTACCAAAAAGGTCTATTTTGGTTTCATCTGACCATATGACATTCTCCCGATCTTCTTCTGGATCATCCAAATGCTCTCGAGCAAACTTCAGATGGGCCTGGACATGTACTGGCTTAAGCAGGGGGACACGTCTGGCACTGCAGGATTTGAGTCCCTGGTAGCGTAGTGTGTTACTGATGGTAGGCTTTGTTACTTTGGTCCCAGCTCTCTGCAGGCCATTCACTAGGTCCCCCCGTGTGGTTCTGGGATTTTTGCTCACAGTTATTGTGATCATTTTGACCCCACGGGGTGAGATCTTGCATGGAGCCCCAGATCGAGGAAGATTATCAGTGGTCTTGTATGTCTTCCATTTCCTAATAATTGCTCCCACAGTTGATTTCTTCAAACCAAGCTGCTTACCTATTGCAGATTCAGTCTTCCCAGCCTGGTGCAGGTCTACAATTTTGTTTCTGGTGTCCTTTGACAGCTCTTTGGTCTTGGCCATAGTGGAGTTTGGAGTGTGACTGTTTGAGGTTGAGGACAGGTGTCTTTTATGTTGATAACAAGTTCAAACAGGTGCCATTAATACAGGTAACGAGTGGAGGACAGAGGAGCCTCTTAAAGAAGAAGTTACAGGTCTGTGAGAGCCAGAAATCTTGCTTGTTTCTAGGTGACCAAATAATTATTTTCCACCATAATTTGCAAATAAATTCATTAAAAATCCTACAATGTGATTTTCTGGATTTTTTTCTCATTTCCTCTGTCATAGTTGAAGTGTACCTATGATGGAAATTACAGGCCTCTCTCATCTTCTTAAGTGGGAGAACTTGCACAATTGGTGGCTGACTAAATACTTTTTTGCCCGACTGTATGTAGCCAAATTTGATCTATGATCGTACGCTATCCATTTATGTTTTTTGTATGCTATTTTAACATGAGAATTAACCAATGATATCAGGCCACACCCGGCCATGATTACAGACACCTGTGTGTCTTTTGACACTATATAAATGAGTCATCCCGCACTGTTTTCATCAAGGTATAATGACAGACAGCTTGTCTGTCGAAACGTTGGACATAAATATTTTTGCATCTGAGCGTGTGAGTGTGCGGCTCCGAGTGTGCGGCTCTCCTTTTTTTAAGTAATCAAGAAGGGACATGATTAGAGCCTGAACAACTAGTACAGGTGATGTTTGTGTCAAAAACGCAGAACATATTTTTAGAACAGACATACTGTATTTCTCCCCATCTTCACAACTTTGTCAATATGACTTGAACATGATAATTATTATTATTATTATTATTATTATTATAATTGACGGTCCAATGTGTTACCTTGGAGTTGAGCTTTCTCAACTTTCTCTATGGTCACACCCTTTATGTTCAACTCCAGTTGAGGTTTCGGTCTTACATAATGTTTTGAACCAAATACAATGCTTTTAGATAGAGATATATTTAAGACCTGTTTATTATTGATCAGACATTCTGATACTGGCTGTAATTGCAGTGAGCTCACTGGGTTTGGGTGCTGACATGTAGTGTGTGCAATTATCTGAATACATTGTCATTCTAGCTTTGTGTAAGACCAACGGCAAATCATTTGTAACAATAGAGAAGAGTAAAGCTGCAAGGCAACTGCCCTGAGGGACACAGTAGTGAACATATCTGTTTCTTTCTTAATGTGTTTGAGCCAACCAGTTGTGTTGTGACAAGGTAGGGGTGGTATACAGAACATAGCCCTATTTGGTTAAAAACCAAGTCCATATTATGGCAGCTCAATTTTTTAAATATATTTTTTAACCTTTATTTAACTAGGCAAGTCAGTTAAGAAAAAATTCTTATTTTCAATGATGGCCTAGGAGCAGTGGGTTAACTGCCTGTTCAGGGGCAGAACGACAGATTTGTACCTTGTCAGCTCAGGGATTTGAACTTGCAACCTTCCGGTTACTAGTCCAACGCTCTGACCACTAGGGTAACCTGCCGCAAATAGCTCAAATAAGCAAATAGAAACGACAGTTCATTATTTTAAACAATGAATGTCTGTCAATACAGAACATTTCAAGAACTTTGAAAGTTTCTTCAAGTGCAGGCGCAAAAACCATCAAGCACTATGATAAAACTGGCTCTCATGAGGACCACCACAGGACTGGAAGACCCAGAGTTACATATTCTGCAAAGGATAACTTCATTAGAGTTACCAGCCTCAAAATTCAAAGCCCAAATAAATTGATTTACCTTTATTTAACTAGGCAAGTCAGTTAAGAACAAATTCTTATTTTCAATGACGGCCTAGGAACAGTGGGTTAACTGCCTGTTCAGGGGCAGAACGACTTGTCAGCTCGGGGATTTGAACTTGCAACCTTGCGGTTACTAATCCAACGCTCTAACCACTAGGCACATGGGGACAAAGATCATACTTTTTGGAGAAATGTTCTCTGGTCTGATGAAACAAAAATAGAACTGTTTGGCCATAACCACTAGGCTTCCCTGCCGCCCCAATGCTTCACAGAGTAACAGACACATCTCAACCTCAACTGGATCAGGCCTTCATGGTCGAATTGCTACAAAGAAACCACTACTAAAGGACACCAATAAGAAGAAGAGACTTGCTTGGGCCAAGAAACCCGAGCAATGGACATTAGACCGGTAGAAATTTGTCCTTTGGTCTGGAGTCCAAATTTTTGGTCCCAACCACTGTGTCTTTGTGAGACGCGGGGTGGGTTAAAGGATGATCTCTGAATGTGTATTTCCCACCATAAAGCATGGAGGAGGAGGTGTGATGGTGCTTTGCTTTGCTGGTGACACTGTCTGTGATTTATTTAGAATTCAAGGCACACTTAACCAGCATGGCTACCACAGCATTCTACAGCAATACACCATCACATCTGGTTTGGGCTTAGTGGGACTATCATTTATTTTTCAACAGGACAATGTCGCAACACACCTCCAGGCTGTGTAAGGGCTATTTTACCAAGAATTAGAGTGATGGACTGCTGCATCAGATGACCTGGCCTCCACGATCCCCCGACCTCAACCAAATTGAGATGGTTTGGGATGAGTTGGACTGCAGAGTGAAAGAAAAGCAGCCAACAAGTGCTCAGCATGTGGGAACTCCTTCAAGACTGTTGGAAAACATTCCAGGTGAGCTGGTTGAGAGAATGCCAAAAGTGTGCAATGCTGTCATCAAGGCAAAGGGTGGCTATTTGAAGAATCTCAAATATATTTTGATTTGTGTAACACAGTTTTTATGTCTCCACTATTATTCTACAATGTAGAAAATAGTAAAAATAATGAAAAACCTTTGAATGAGTAGATGTTCTAAACCTTTTGACCAGTAGTATAAGTATTCAGACCTTTTATTCAGTACTTTGATGAACCACCTTTGGCAGAGATTACAGCTTTGAGTCTGCTTGGATATGACGCTACAAGCTTGGCACACTTGTATTTGGGGAGTTTCTCCCATTCTTCTCTGAATATTCTCTCAAGCTTTGTCAGGTTGGATGGGAAGCATCGCGACACAGCTTTTTTCAGGTCTCTCCAGCGATGTTCGATCAGGTTCAAGTCCGGGCTCTGGCTCGGCCACTCAAGGACATTCAGAGACTTGTCCCGAAGCCACTCCTGCATTGTCATCGCTGTGTGCTTATGTAACAGTATAATTTTAAACCGTCCCCTCGCCCATACCCGGGCGCGAACCAGGGACCTTCTGCACACAACGACAACATTCATCCTCGAAGCATCGTTACCCATCGCTCCACAAGAGCCGCGGCGCTTGCAGAGCAAGGGGAACTACTACTTCAAGGTCTCAGAGCAAGTGACGTAACCTATTGAAACGCTATTTAGCGCGCACCGCTAACTAAGCTAGCCGTTTCACATCCGTTACATTCACCCCCCTTTTGACCTTCCTCCTTTTTCCGCAGCAACCAGTAATCCGGGTCAACAGCATCAATGTAACAGTATAATTTTAAACCGTCTCCTCGCCCATACCCGGGCGCGAACCAGGGACCTTCTGCACACATCAACAACAGTCACCCTCGAAGCATCGTTACCCATCGCTCCACAAAAGCTGCGGCCCTTGCAGAGCAAAGGGAACTACTACTTCAAGGTCTCAGAGCAAGTGACGTAACCGATTGAAACGCTATTTAGCGCACACCGCTAACTAAGCTAGCCGTTTCACATCCGTTACACTTAGGGTCGTTGTCCTGTTGGAAGGTGAACCTTCACCCCAGTCTGAGGTCCAGAGCGCTCTGGAGCAGGTTTTCCTCAAGGATCTCGTCATGTACTTTGCTCCGTTAATCTTTCCCTCGATCCTGACTGGTCTCCCAGTCCCTGCCGCTGAAAAACATCCCAGCAGCATGATGCTGCCACCACCATGCTTCACCAAAGGGATGGTGCCAGGTTTCCTCTAGACGTGACGCTTGGCATTAAGGGCAAAGAGTTCAACCTTGGTTTCATCAGACCATCAGTTTCATCACCATCATTCATCAGTCTGGGAGTCCTTTAGGTGCCTTTTGGCAAACTCTGAGTGGGCTATCATGTGCCTTTTACTGAGGAGTGGCTTCCGTCTGGCCACTACCATAAAGACCTGATTGGTAGAGTGCTGCAGAGATGGTTGTCCTTCCAGAAGGTTCTCCCATCTTCACAGAGGAACTCTGGAGCTCTTTCAGAGTGACCATCGGGTTCTTGGTCACCTCCCTGACCAAGGCCCTTCTCCTCATTTTGGCCGTGTGGCCAGCACTAGGAAGAGTCTTTGTGGTTCCAAACTTCTTCCATTTAAGAATGATGAAGGCGACTTTGTTCTTGGGGACCTTCAATGCCGCAGACATGTTTTGGTACCCTTCTCCAGATCTGGGCCTCAAAACAATCCTGTCTCAGAGCTCTACGGACAATTCCCTCAACCTCATGGCTTGGCTTTTGCTCTGACATACACTGTCAACTGTGGGACCTTATATAGACAGGTGTGTGCCTTTCCAAATCATGTCCAATCAATTGAATTTACCACAGGTGGACTCCAATCAAGTTGTAAAAACAGCTCAAAGATGATCAATGGAAACAGGACACACCTGAGTTCAATTTTGAGACTCATAGCAAAGGATCTGAATACTTATGTAAATAAGGTTTTTCTGTTTTTCATTTGAATAAATGAGCAAAAATGTCTAAAAACCCGTTTTCGCTTTGTCATTATGAGGTATTGTGTGTAGATTGATGAGGACAAATATTAATTAAATCCGTTGTCGAATGAGGAAAAAGTCGAGGGGTCTGAATACTTACCGAATGCACTGTAAAGCCATAGCAAGTGAGTTTCTTCAATAACAAATTATGATCAATAACATCAAAGGCTGCATTGAAATCTAACAATAGAATAGAAACTATCATCTTATTATTTATTTTAGCCTATCATCAGTCATATGGATCATTACAGTACAAGTTGAGAACCTTTCCCTATATGTATGGTGAAAGTAAGTAGTTAACTTGTTCTCTGAAAAAATGTAATTTTATTTGTTCAAACACAATTCTCTCCATCAGTTTGCTAAGAACAGGGCGCAAACGGATTTGGCGGGAACTGGCCTGTCCACACACACACACACACACACACACACACACACACACACACACACACACACACACACACACACACACACACACACACACACACACACACACACACACACACACACACACACACACACACACACACACACACACACACACACACACACACACACACACACACACACACACACCCCTTTAGGCTTAGGTTAAAACTACTTAAGGCTAGGGGGCAGTATTCAGAAGTTCGGATGACTGACATGCCCAAAGTAAACTGCCTGTTACTCAGGCAAAGAAGCTAGGATATGCATGTAATTATAGCATTGGATATAACACACTCTGAGGTTTCTAAAAGTGTTAAAATAATGTATGTGAGTGAGTATAACAGAACTGACACGTTTTCTTTTTAGGTCACAGTCCATTCAAATACTTGTCTATGGGATATTCACAGGAATTCCTCCCAGATTGCAGTTCCTATGGCTTCCATTAGATGTCAACAGTCTTTAGAAAGGGTTCCAGGCTTGTTTTTTGAAAAATGAGTTAGTAGTTGTCTTGTCGTAGTAGTTGTCTTGTCTTGTGGCGCGCGTGGATGAGGGCGCGCACTTCGTTATTTATCTCTGGTATTGAACACAATTTATTCAGTCTTAAATTGTATTGTTTATTTACATATTAGGGTCGATTAGAAATGTTGTTTGACTTGTTTGGATGAAGTTTACTGATAACCTTTGGGATTCCTTTGTCTGCATGTTGAACGAGTGGAACTGGTGGATTACTGAAGCAAACGAGCCAACTAAAGTGACTTTTTTGGGATATACTTTATCGAACAAAACAACCATTTGTTGTGTAGCTGGGACCCTTGGGATTGCTAACAGAGGAAGATCTTCGAAGGGATTTATTTTATCGCTATTTCCGATTTTTGTGACACCTCTGCTGGTTTGGAAAATGTTTTTAATGCTGGTGTATGCGGGGCGTTGTCCTCAGATAATCGCATGGTATGCTTTCGCCGTAAAGCCTTTTAAAACTCTGACAAAGCGGTTGGATTGAAAAGAAGTTAGGCTTTTAAATGATGTAAGACACTTGTATTTTCATGAATGTTTAATATTACGATTTTTGTATTTTGCGCTCTGCAATTTCACTGGATGTGCCACCCATGCAAGCATGGGTGGCAATACAGTCTGCTACCATTGTCAACAGTTTCCACATCTAGGTAGTCTATACCTGGAGGCTTATCATTATTTCTGGATAACAACTTCAATGAACGATGCAGTTTTCTGCCCATTATATAATTTAGGGTACTCCAGTCACAGTTTTGCTCTGTACTGAAAGTGCTCCATCTTGAAAACTGGACTGCTGGCATGCACCATTTTCTGGAAATGTATTACCAGTGCACTATTCAACAAAGCCTGAGTGTCTGTTTTTGCTCTA
The DNA here is from genome assembly GCF_021184085.1 of Oncorhynchus gorbuscha. NCBI lineage: Eukaryota > Metazoa > Chordata > Actinopteri > Salmoniformes > Salmonidae > Oncorhynchus > Oncorhynchus gorbuscha. Next base: position 12,741,107 of record NC_060178.1, read on the forward strand.
TTGCCAACTCCTTGTCACTCATTTGGTATTACAACTAGTGACAAGGAGTTGGCGATAGATCACAAGCAGACTGGCACACAGGCTAGTTACACAGAGGTGGGCAAACTTTTTGACTCGCGGGCCACAATGGGTTCTAAAATTTTACAGAGGGGCCGGGCCAGGAGCATTTGGAGGGAGTGTTTGGGCCGGATATACTAAAGCATTAAATGTAGTGTGTGCAAACCTCATAGCACAGTAAGAACACTACAACCCAATTTATTAACTGTCTTTCAAATGTGAAAAATAGCCCTTATCAGTTAATAAATTTGTCTCAAGGAATATGCAAGATATGGCATTTACATACTATTTCGCAGATACTGGGAGGAGGAAATGTAAATAGATTAAAATAACATACGCACTGTTATTTATCAAGATTGCGTCTGTTTTTAATAAGTTTCAATCGAAGGTGCAAAGTTAAAGAAATCAACATTTATTGAAAAATGGAATCACTTTCAACATTCAAAACATATTATTACACAACGAAATACTCAAGCTCAATAATATCTACTTGTGTTAAACTCCGCAAAATCATGGATGGATTGTCCTGACCGCGCGCTCTACAAACTCGCCACGGACGCCCTCGCCTTCACGCGCAAACAGTACACGTGTATCGTTGCCAAGCACACAGACATAGGCTGTGTTAAATATCCTACCTGCAGCTGAAAATTTACATTTAAATTAAGAGCGATGTGCGGCGTGTTAATTAAGCTACTGTACCGCTGCTGTGCGTAAATGCGCATTGCTCTTAACTATTGCTAGCATAGTTTGCATGCTTCGTGGCAAAGTGACGGCTGATATTGTACTCTTTGAAAACCGCAACAGCTTCTTGGCATATCAGACATACAGCCGTTGATCGGACTTCAGTGAAGAAGTATTTTGTTGTCCACTCCTTATTAAACACTCGGCATTCGCTGTCCACTTTCCTTCTCTTTGGTCCGCTCATTTTCACAGAAGGGCTTAATGGTGACGTGAAACGAAGTGAAAATTAAAGTGAAATAAAGAGAAATACGCGCCACTCCAACAACGGTCAATGTGTTTTGAGTGCGCCATAAATTGGGGAAACGTGGGCATTGCAGGGAAAGGGAAAAAAATGAGGTTTTTACTATAATTTGGACAAGTTCGGTGGGCCGGATTAAAAAGCCTAACGGGCCGTATGTGGCCCGCGGGCTGTAGTTTGCCCATGTCTGGGCTAGTAAGTACCTGGTTAATTCAGGAACGTACAACCCATTCTGTGCTCACACCTTGGTGCCAAGTCAGTGCTACAGGAACAGAGCTATAAAGTCATCAAGTCTACACTTACATACCAGGTCAAATCCCCCCTAGAGCACTCACACAATCGTCTCACCTTTGTAGTAGAACAGGCAGTAGTCAGCCAACACAAACCACTTCCTCTTCCAAAGCCTCATCCCAGAGCTGTCCTGAAAAGAAAGGGAAAGAGAGTTTATTGGCCATTGCTTTTTATTTATTTATATTTTTACACTTTTTTAAACTCTCACAGGCAGATGGAAGACAAAACCCACTTCAAACAGCTCTGGTCAAAAGTAGTGCACAACATAGGGAATAGGGTGCTATATGGGAGGAAGACAGTGAGAACAGTCTACAAATAGACTTGAACAATACGATCCATACACCCAACTAAGGCTGCACGATATGGGCAAAAAAAAAATCCAATTGCAATTTTATGACCAAATATTGAGATATTAATCAAAACACTTGGGTGACTGGAATCATAAAAATAGTTATTGTTTGTAGCAATCTGTTGACTGCATTTTACCTAACAGAACAGCATGCAAACGTACAACCTTAGTGGCAAACAGAGAAGAGGAGGAACTGTACTGCTTGAGTGACAGGGGGCAGTGCTTGGTGTGTGTGGGAAGAAGCCATAAGAGAACAGAGGGAGAATCTCTTGCGATATGGATATAGTCAATATTGCAATTTCAATGTGAATTCAATTAATTGTGCAGCCCTATACAAAGATATCGGTTTATCCAATCTCTGTTGTCTTACAAACACCCATCAACTAATGAGCATATCTTATATTTCCCACTATCAGCCAATCAGTGTTGTCCTACAAACCAATATCAAACAAAGAGCTCTATCCTACATTTCCCAGTACCAAATAACCAGTGTTGCCCTACAAACATCAACCAATGAGCTCTATCCTATATCTTCCACTATCAGCCAATCAGTGCTGTCCTACGAACACCTATCAACCAATGAGCTCTATCCTGTGTGTCTATGTTTCTCAACAAATGTTTTGCACCACTTTGTGTCAACCAATTAGCTTTGTTACCTGTCTATCACCTTCACTGGCTTGATTACCTTGTGTATATGTCCCACTATCAGCCAATCAGAATTGTCCTTCAGACACCTATCAACCAATGAGTTCTATTCTGCTTGTGTCAAGCAACCTAACGCATGCCCATGTGATGTGTCCATGACCCCTGTTGCCATGGCAGCCTATGATAGACAGCAACAAGTAAGTGTGTGTGTATGTACGTGTGTACAAGAGTATCTGTGTACATGTGTGTGTTTCTCACCTGTTTGTAGAGCCATCCTCTCACCACCACTGGGACGTTGGGGTTCCTCTTGATGGACTGCTCTCGCTTCCCAAAATGTAGCACCCTCCCACTGGACCTGGAGCCCTATAGGACACACACATCCATAGTGGTTGGTTATCTCACCCTCCCACTGGACCTGGAGCACTATAGGACACACACATCCATAGTGGTTGGTTATCTCACCCTCCCACTGGACCTGGAGCCCTATAGGACACACACATTCATAGTGGTTGGTTATCTCACCCTCCCACTGGACCTGGAACCCTATAGGACACACACATCCATAGTGGTTGGTTATCTCACCCTCCCACTGGACCTGGAGCACTATAGGACACACACATCCAGTGGTTGGTTATCTCACCCTCCCACTGGACCTGGAGCCCTATAGGACACACACATCCATAGTGGTTGGTTATCTCACCCTCCCACTGGACCTGGAGCACTATAGGACACACACATCCATAGTGGTTGGTTATCTCACCCTCCCACTGGACCTGGAGCCCTATAGGACACACACATCCATAGTGGTTGGTTATCTCACCCTCCCACTGGACCTGGAGCCCTATAGGACACACACATCCATAGTGGTTGGTTATCTCACCCTCCCACTGGACCTGGAGCCCTATAGGACACACACATCCATAGTGGTTGGTTATCTCACCCTCCCACTGGACCTGGAGCCCTATAGGACACACACATCCATAGTGGTTGGTTATCTCACCCTCCCACTGGACCTGGGGCCCTATAGGACACACACATCCATAGTGGTTGGTTATCTCACCCTCCCACTGGACCTGGAACCCTATAGGACACACACATCCATAGTGGTTGGTTATCTCACCCTCCCACTGGACCTGGAGCCCTATAGGACACACACATCCATAGTGGTTGGTTAACAGTCTATAGGGGTAGTGATAATTAGCTGTATAACAGTCTATAGAGGTCGTGATAATTAGCTGTATAACAGTCTATAGGGGTAGTGATAATTAGCTGTATAACAGTCTATAGGGGTAGTGATAATTAGCTGTATAACAGTCTATAGGGGTCGTGATAATTAGCTGTGTAACAGTCTATAGGGGTAGTAATAATTAGCTGTGTAACAGTCTATAGGGGTAGTGATAATTAGCTGTATAACAGTCTATAGGGGTAGTGATAATTAACTGTATAACAGTCTATAGAGGTAGTGATAATTAGCTGTATAACAGTCTATAGGGGTAGTGATAATTAGCTGTATAACAGTCTATAGGGGTCGTGATAATTAGCTGTCTAACAGTCTAGGGGTAGTGATAATTAGCTGTATAACAGTCTATGATAATTAGCTGTATAACAGTCTATAGGGGTCGTGATAATTAGCTGTGTAACAGTCTATAGGGGTAGTGATAATTAGCTGTATAACAGTCTATAGGGGTCGTGATAATTAGCTGTGTAACAGTCTATAGGGGTAGTGATAATTAGCTGTGTAATTTGGGTGATTTTATTTGGTCCCCAAGTGTTCTTTCCTCTTCTTTTTGTCATTGTTGGACACAAAAGACCATACAAACACCAGCAAATCAGCTCCAAATGATTTTAATTTAAGTAAATATGTTCCCAAGTATTCCCACGAATAATAGAGACATGATTGTATACAAATGTAAGCAAGTTTTGAAATGATGTTTTAGTCAAATATTAGATATGTTTGGGCTTCTTGCAGTCAATTTGAAGTGTACAATTTATTTGCAATTATGTTCCTGCACTCCGACCATCCGCTAAAGAGAATAAATTGTCCAGTGGCTGAATCTAGATGATCCCTGGTCTACAGCAATAATGAACATAGTTACAGCTGGACATGTTAGATGTAGCTGTCAATAGGACAGCTGTTGATGGCTGACTGGAGACCCTCTCGGTATGTGTGTGTGTGTGTGTGTGAGATCCTGTCCACAGGTGAGGATCGATCTAACAGCCATTAGTGAGACACAGCTGCGGGGTAAGGGCCATGAACCAATCACACGCATGCACAGACACACCGCATCGCCTGGACACGGTAGACACTACCAACCAACAGACCCAACCTATTCATGGAGACAATACCTGCACGCAGGCCTGTACACACTCACATTCTCCTACACACAAGCTCACACACGCACCAGCCGTAAGTCATGCATACAGTACACACCAACACAGACAGACAGCAAGTCACAATTAAAGTTCCTACAATTAAGTCCGATACAGTCCAAAGTATTAATATGATGCGCTATTTTCTCCCTCGGTCCACCTGTATCATCTCTCTGTATCATCTCTCTGGGTCCGCCTGTATCATCTCTCTGTATCATCTCTTTCTGGGTCCACCTGTATCATCTCTCTCTGGGTCCACCTGTATCATCTCTCTCTGGGTCCACCTGTATCATCTCTCTGTATCATCTCTCTCTGGGTCCACCTGTATCATCTCTCTGTATCATCTCTCTGGGTCCACCTGTATCATCTATCTGTATCATCTCTCTGGGTCCACCTGTATCATCTATCTCTGGGTCCACCTGTATCATCTCTCTGTATCATCTCTCTGGGTCCGCCTGTATCATCTCTCTGTATCATCTCTTTCTGGGTCTGCCTGTATCATCTCTCTGTATCATCTCTCTCTGGGTCCACCTGTATCATCTCTCTCTGGGTCCACCTGTATCATCTCTCTCTGGGTCCACCTGTATCATCTCTCTGTATCATCTCTCTGGGTCCACCTGTATCATCTATCTGTATCATCTCTCTGGGTCCACCTGTATCATCTCTCTGTATCATCTCTCTGGGTCCACCTGTATCATCTCTCTGTATCATCTCTTTCTGGGTCCGCCTGTATCATCTCTCTCTCTGGGTCCACCTGTATCATCTCTCTCTGGGTCCACCTGTATCATCTCTCTGTATCATCTCTCTGGGTCCACCTGTATCATCTCTCTGGGTCCACCTGTATCATCTCTCTGTATCATCTCTCTGGGTCCATGTATCTCTCTGGGTCCACCTGTCCACCTGTATCATATCATCTCTCTGGGTCTATATCATCATCATCTCTCTGTATCTCTCTGGGTCCACCTGTATCATCTCTCTCTGGGTCCACCTGTATCATCTCTCTGTATCATCTCTCTGGGTCCACCTGTATCATCTCTCTGTATCATCATCTCTCTGGGTCCACTCTGGGTCCATATATCATCTCTCTCTGGGTCCACCCTAGGGGTCCAACTGTATCATCTTTCTGGGTCCAACTGTATCATCTCTCTGTATCATCTCTCTGGGTCCACCTGTATCATCTCTCTGTATCATCTCTCTGGGTCCACCTGTATCACATCTCTCTGGGTCCACCTGTATCATCTCTCTGTATCATCTCTCTCTGGGTCCACCTATATCATCTCTCTCTGGGTCCACCTGTATCATCTCTCTGTATCATCTCTCTGGGTCCACCTATATCATCTCTCTCTGGGTCCACCTGTATCATCTCTCTGGGTCCACCTGTATCATCTCTCTGTATCATCTCTCTGGGTCCACCTATATCATCTCTCTCTGGGTCCACCTGTATCATCTCTAGGGGTCCAACTGTATCATCTTTCTGGGTCCAACTGTATCATCTCTCTGGATCAACCTTTATTATCTCTCTGGGTCCACCTGTTTATGGGGTGGACTTGATTTACCTCTGTGGAGCCTACTGCCCAGTGCTGTAATGAAAGGCAACTAAAGGACTCTCAGACCATGAGAAACAAGATTCACTGGTCGGATGAAACCAAGATTGAACTCTTTGGCCTGTATGCCAGGGCGTCACATCTGGAAGAAACCTGGCACCATCACTACGGTGAAGCATGGTGGTGGCAGCACCATGCTGTGTGGATGATTTTCAATGGCAGGGACTGGGAGACTAGTCAGGATCGAGGGAAAGATGAACGGAGCAAAGTACAGAAAGATCCTTGATGAAAACCTGCTCCAGAGTGCTCGGGACCTCAGACTTGGGTCAAGGTTCACATTCCAACAGGACAACGACCCTAAGCACACAGCCAAGACAGTGCAGGAGTGGCTTCAAGACAAGTCCCTGAATGTCCGTCCGCGATGCAGTGCCTTAGACTGCATCGCCACTCTGGAGGCCGTAAGCAATTAAATGTAACAAAGTCAGATGTAATGATTGGCTATGAGGTCCCTGATGATCTTCTTGGCCTTCCTGTGACACCGGGTGCTGTAGATGTCCTGGAGGGCAGGCAGTGTGCCATGCTTTGGGAAGACAGCACCAACCTCATGGAAAGCCCTGCGGTTGCAGCTGCCGTACCAGTCGACTATAGAGCGCTGTTTTGCCTTCTTCACCATACTGTCTGTGTGGATGGATCCTCTCAGATTGTCAGTGATGTGTACGCTGAGGAACTTGAAGCTTTTCACCGTCACCGCAGCTTCGTCGATGTGGATGGGGGCGTGCTCCCTCGGTCTCCTGAAGTCCACGTTGAGGGAGAGGTTATTTTCCTGGCATCACTCCACCAGGGCCCTCAACTCCTCCCTGTAGGCTGTTTCGTCGTTGATGGTAATCAGGCCTACCACGGTTGTCTCGTCTGCAAACTTGATGATTGTGTTGGGAGGCGTGCGTGGGCACGCAGTCATGGGTGAACAGGGAGTATAGGAGGGGGCTGAGTACGTACCCTTGTTGGGGCCCGTGTTGAGGATCAGCATAGTGGAGGTGTTGTTGCCTACCTAACTAATCCCAACACTGCCTCGCACACACACACACACACCATCACTCCCATCATCTCTGTTCCAAATCGGAGTGGGGCGTTACAGCAAAGGAGTTTGGTGTAACTGGCGGGGCGTGGCGGCTGCGTGTGCTTTAGCGCCATTGTCGGTAGCTTAGGGACACTGGCACTACAGCTCTACAGCTGGTAGGAAGGAAAACAGTGGCTAATTAGAAAATGTAAATAACCGTGGCTGACCAAGCATGTTAGGTAGACACTACATGGCAGAAGCGCTGTCACAACAGAATCCCTTGTCTACGTGGTTTGTTGTCATTTATTTTCAGGACGAGTAAAATATGGATTACTATTAGTGTCGTCAAAAATGTTACGTGCTATACAGTACACAAGCTTCATGCTATACAGTACACAAGCTACGTGCTATACAGTACACAAGCTACATGCTATACAGTACACAAGCTTCATGCTATACAGTACACAAGCTTCATGCTATACAGTACACAAGCTTCATGCTATACAGTACACAAGCTTCATGCTATACAGTACACAAGCTTCATGCTATACAGTACACAAGCTATACAGTCATGCTATACAGTACACAAGCTACATGCTATACAGTACACAAGCTTCATGCTATACAGTACACAAGCTTCATGCTATACAGTACACAAGCTACGTGCTATACAGTACACAAGCTTCATGCTATACAGTACACAAGCTTCATGCTATACAGTACACAAGCTTCATGCTATACAGTACACAAGCTACGTGCTATACAGTACACAAGCTACATGCTATACAGTACACAAGCTTCATGCTATACAGTACACAAGCTACGTGCTATACAGTACACAAGCTACGTGCTATACAGTACACAAGCTTCATGCTATACAGTACACAAGCTATGTGCTATACAGTACACAAGCTTCATGCTATACAGTACACAAGCTACGTGCTATACAGTACACAAGCTTCATGCTATACAGTACACAAGCTACGTGCTATACAGTACACAAGCTTCATGCTATACAGTACACAAGCTACATGCTATACAGTACACAAGCTTCATGCTATACAGTACACAAGCTACATGCTATACAGTAAACATGCTCTTGATTCGATCATCCAGTTTCAGTATGTATTTGTCTGCTATTTACTATGTTGTGACAATACTTTGAAGAGTTTGACATGCTATCGACTCATGCGTCAGTAAACTGACACAGATGTTTAGTGCTGATGTTCGTCAGTAAAGCAAAGGACACGGTTTGATCTCTTATGGGCGCAGGGAGGGAGGGAGGGAATGGGTAGGATCACCTGCCCTGCGTCCCCAAATGGCACCCTATTCCCTACACAATGGGCTCTGGTCAAAAGTAGTGCCCTATAAAGGGAATAGGGTGCCATTTAGGACACATCCCTGGGTTTACAGTGGTGAAAGGCTGTGGTGTCCCATGGTTACTGATCAGTTACAGTGAGATGGAGTCCCTATCGTCCGACGGTGTGTCATCTTCAATCATTGTCGGGCCACCTGTTGATGGGGCGGACATGATTTACCTCTTTGGAGCTGTGCATGTCTCTGTGTGTGTGCGTGTGAGTGAGTGAGTGAGTGAGTGAGTGAGTGAGTGAGTGAGTGAGTGAGTGAGTGAGTGAGAAAGGAGCACTGTGTGAGTGTGTGTGCTCTCCTGTTCTCTGCTAAAGAGAGGGAGATATGGAGAGAAGGAAAGAGAGAGTGAGGAATGGAAGAGAGCTCATATCATGCTGATGATACTGCCGTTTCAATAGCACCTGGCTTTACAGTTCCTTATAAGGAAATCAGGCAATTTAAATACATTCTTTAGGCCCAAATCTATGGATTTCACAACCGGGAATACAGATATGCATGTTTTGGTCACAGATACATAAATAAAGGGCCGAGGATCAGAAAACTAGTCCGTATCTGGTTTGACCACCATTTGCCTTGTGCAGGGCGACACATCTCCTTCACATAGAGTTGATCGGGATGTTGATTGTGGCCTGTGGAATGTTGTCCAACTCCATTGCTGTGCAAAGTTGCTGGATATTGGTGGGAACTGAAAAACACTGTCGTACACGTTGATCCTGGAGAGTATGCAGGCCAGAAGAACTGGAAGAACTGGGACATTTTCAGCTTCCAGGAAATATTTACAGATCCTTGCGACACGGGGCTGTGCATTATAATGCTGAAACATGAGGTGATGGCAGTGGATGAGTGGCCCGACAATGGTCCTCAGCATCTCGTCAAGGTATCTCTGTGCATTCAAATTGCCATAGATAAAATGCAATTGTGTTCGTTGTCCGTAGCTTATGCCCTGCCCATACCATAACACCACCGCCACCATGGGGCACTCTGTTCACAACGTTAACATCAGCAAACCGCTCACCCACATGATGCCATACACGCTGTCTGTCATCTGCCCGGTACAGTTGAAACTGGGATTAATCTGTGAAGAGCGCACTTCTTCAGCATGCCAGGGGTCATCGAAGGTGAGCATTTGCCCACTGAAGTTGGTTACGACACGGAACTGCAGTCAGGTCAAGACCCTGGTGAGGATGACGAGCACGCAGATGAGTTTCCCTGAGATGGTTTCTGACAGTTTGTGCAGAAATTAGGTTGTGCAAACCCATAGTTTCATCAGTTGGGTGGCTGGTCTCAGATGATCCTGCAGGTTAAGAAGCCGGATGTGTAGTCCTGGGCTGGCCGGTTGGATGAACTGCCAAATTCTATAAAACGACGGAGTGTGTGTGTCTTCTCTTTCAGAAGAGAAATTAAAATTACATTCTCTGGCAACAGATCTGGTGGACATTCCTGCAGTCAGCATGCCAATTGCACGCTCCCTCAAAACTTGAGACATCAGTGGCATTGTGTTGTGTGACAAAACTGCGCATTTTATTGTCAACAGCACAAGGTGCACCTGTGTAATGATCATGCTGCTTAATCAGCTTCTTGATATGCCACACCTGTCAGGTGGCTGGGTTATCTTGGCAAAGGAGAATTGTTCACTGACAGGGATGTAAACAGATTTGTGCACATCATTTCAGAGAAATTAGCTTTTTGTGCATATGGAACATTTCTGGGATCTTTTATTTCAGCTCATGAAACATGGGACCAACACTTTACATGTTGCGTTTATATTTTTGTTCAATGTAGTTTTCACCCAGCACAGAAAGTGAAACAGATAGGAGTGCAGGTAGCCTTGTGGTTAATAATGTTGGGCCAGTAACTGAAAGGTCGCTGGTTCGAATCCCTAAGCCGACTAGGAAAATTCTAATCGATGTGTCCCTGATCAAGGCACAACCTAAATAGCTCTGGATAAGATGTCAAATGTTCTTCAAGATAATGCAATTCACAACATGTCAGATTACAGAGGGCCGGGAGAAAATAAATGGATAAAGTTTTGGGACTGACCTTTGACCCCGAAGCGGTGTCCACAGTGGAAGCCTCGCTGATGGTGCTGGAAAGCCTCAAGTCGGCCTGCTGGGGGTTGGACATACGGCCACCTGGCCTGGTGAGAAAAGAGACAGAAAGCAGCACAGGGTCACACAGAGCAGACATGGCCGTATGTGTACGCAGAGTGTCACTGAGAGGATGCAACTCTACACACGGCTCCGTAGACCACACCCTGCTGTTTGGAGATCAGCCCCTTTGTCTGGAATTACAAAGGGGGAATCTCTCTTTCAAGCCTCAGGGATGTATTAATGCTCTGGGATCATCACACGTACTCTGAGACCCTTTGTGAATATAGGCGCAGGTTAGCAGTGGATAATATGACCCATAACAAGCATGTGTATGACACAATCCTTACATTCCATATCATAACACATACAGGCAAGCCTTGTATCATTATTGCTATGGTGTTATATGTTTCATATTGGTTTCAAAATACTTGAGTGCAAGGATTGGGGCATACACGCATATATATATATACACACACACACACACACACACACACACACACACACACACACACACACACACACACACACACACACACACACACACACACACACACACACACACACACACACACACACACACACACACACACACACACACACACACACACACACCCTTCTGAAAGTAATCACACCCCTAGACTTTTTGTTGTGTTAGAAAGTGGGATTAAAATGGATTTAAGTCTTTTTTTTGTCAACGATCTACACAAAATACTATAATGACAAAGTGACAGAAAAATTAGATGTGCATACAAAAAATATAACAAATAAAACACTAACATATCTTGATTAGATAGGTGCTCAAACCCTTGAATCAATACATTAGAATCACCTTTGGCAGCGACTACAGCTGTGAGTCTAAGCGCTTTCCACACCTGGATTGTGCAACATTTGCCCATTATTCTTCAAGCTCTGTCAAATGTGTTGTTGATCATTGCTAGACAACCATTTTCAGGTCTTGCCATAGATTTTCAAGCACATTTAAGTCAAAACTGTTACTTGAACATTCCTTGACTTCTTTGTAAGCAACTCCACTGTAGATTTGGTCTTGTGTTTTGGGTTATTGTCCTGCTGAAAGGTGAATTCATCGTGTCTGTTGGAAAGCAGACTGAACCAGGTTTAATTCTAGGATTTTGCCTCTGCTTAGCTCTATTCAGTTCCCAGTCCTTAATGATTACAAGCATACCCATAACATGATGCAACCACCACGATCCTTGAAAAAAGTCAACGGTACTCAGTGATGTGTTTTATTGGATTGGCCCCAAACATAACACTTTTTTTAACATATTTATTTTTCAGTATTGCTTTAGTGTCTTGTTGCAAACAGGATGCATGTTTTGGAATATTTTTATTCTGTACAGGCTTCCTTCTTTTCACTCTGTCAATTAGGTTAGTAATGTAGAGTAACGACAATGTTGTTGATCCATCCTCTGTTTTCTCTTATCACAGCATTTAAAAACTCTAACTGTTTTAAAGTCACCATTGGCCTAATGGTGAAATCCCTGAGAGGTTTACTTCCTCTCTGTCAACTGAGTTAGGAAGGACGCCTGTAACTTTGTAGTGACTGGGTGTATTGATACGCCACCCAAAGTGTAATTAATAACTTCACCATGCTCAAAGGAATATTCAATGTCTGCTTTTTTTTTTACCCATCTACCAATGGGTGCCCTTCTTTGCGGGGCATTGGAAAACCTCCCTGGTCTTTGTGGTTTAATCTGTGTTTGAAATTCACTGCGACTAAGGGACCATACAGATAATTGTATGTGTGGGGTACAGGGATAAGGTAAGTAGTCATTAAAAAAACATGATACATAGACTTGTTAAGCAAATCTTTACTACTGAACTTATTAGTCTTGCCATAACAACAGGGTTGAATACTTATTGACACAAGACAATTCAGCTTTTTATTTGCAATTCATTTGTAAAAAATTCTAAAAACATGATTTGACTTTGACATTGTAGGTTATTGTGTGTAGGCCAGTGATGCAACATCAATTTAATCTATTTTAAATGTAGGCTGTAATACAAAAAAATGTGGAAAAAGTCAAGGGGTGTGAATACTTTCTAAAGGTATTGTATCATAAAAAATTGAACAATTAAGTGTTTTTTTCCCCTCATCAATCTACACACAATAACCCAAAATGACAATGTGAAAACAGCCTTTTAGATCCTTTTGCAAATTTATCAAAAATAAAAAACAAAAATACATTAATTACATAAGTATTCAGACCCTTTGCTATGAGACTCGAAATTGAGTTCAGGTGCATCCTGTTTCCATTGAGCATCCTTGAGATGTTTCTACAACTTGGAGTCCACCTGTGGTAAATTCTATTGATTGGACATGCTTTGGAAAGGCACTCACCTGTCTATATAAAGGTCCTACGGTTGACAGTGCATGTCAGAGCAAAAACCAAGCCATGAGGTTGAAGGAATTGTCCATAGAGTTCAGAGACAGGATTGTTTCGAGGCCCAGATCTGGGGAATGGTACCAGAAAATGTCTGCAGCATTGAAGGTTCCTAAGAACACAGTGGCCTCGATCATCCTTCATTGGAAGAAGTTTGGAACCAGGGAGGTGACCAAGAACCCGATGGTCACTCTGACAAAGCTCCAGAGTTCCTCTGTGGAGATGGGGGAACCTTTCAGAAGGACAACCATCTCTGCAGCACTCCACCAATCAGGCTTTTATGGTTAAGTGGCAAGATGGAAGCCACTCCTCAGTAACAGGCATACGACAGCCAACTTGGATTTTGCTAAAAGGCACCTAAAGGACTCTCAGACCATGAGAAACAAGATCCTCTGGTCTGATGAAACCAAGATTGAACTCTTTGGCCTTAATGCCAAATGTCACGTCTGGAGGAAACCTAAGGGTCGGCAGGTATCCTAGGGTTAGAGCGTTGGACTAAATAAGAATTCATTCTTAACTGACTTGCCTAGTTAAATAAAGGTAAAATAAAAAAGCATGGTTGTGGCAGCATCATGCTGTGGGGATGTTTTCAGGGACTGGGAGACTAGTCAGGGTCGCGGGAAAGATTAACTGAGCAAAGTACAGAGAGATCCTTGATGAAAACCTGCTCCAGAGCGCTCAGGACCTCAGACTGGGGCCAAGGTTCACCTTCCAACAGGACAACGAGCCTAAGCACACAGTCAAAACAATGCAGGAGTGGCTTCATAAAAGTCTTTGAATGTCCTTGAGTGGCCCAACCAGAGCCCGGACTTGAACCTGATCTAACATCTCTGGAGAGACCTGAAAATAGCTGCGCAGCGACACTCCCCATCTAACCTGACAGAGCTCGAGAAGATCTGCAGAGAAGAAGGGGAGAAACTCCTCAAATACAGGTGTTCAAGCTTGTAGCTTCATATCCAAGAAGACTTGAGGCTGTAATCGCTGCCAAATGTGCTTCAACAAAGTAATGAGTAAAGGGTCTGAAAACTTATGTAAATGTGATATTTTAGTTAATTTTTTTTATAAGTTTGCAAAAATGTCTAAAAACCTGTTGTTGCTTTATCATTATGGGGTATTGTGTGTAGATTGAGGGGGAACAATTTAATCCATTTAAGAATAGCAAAATGTAGAAAAAGTTCAGGGGTGTGAATACTTTCCGAATGTACTATATATATGCAAGTGTTTGTCACAACAGAACAGTCAGAGCATGGAGTTCCCTTGTCAGAGTCAACCTATAGACAGGTCCTCTGATGGGGTCCTCTCTGATGAGTCGGCACTTCAGATCTCTCTTGATGTCTGATTATTGTATGGTGTGTGTGAACTAGATTTGTAGTATTTGATGAATTGCACTGCCTGCCCCATGGGTAGCCTCAGTGTTGGGAGGGGAAATCTATTCATTTTGCTTCAATCAAACTTCCCCTCCTGTCTGCACAGTGTTCCGTGTGGACCTTCTATATATGCATATTTTCGTTTGAGAGGACCTAGCGGACGGCTGAGAGAGTGGAAGATGTAAATTTGGTGTAAGGGGAGAAGATCCCCGTCAAAGAAGATCCCCGTCAGAGAGTATATTATATGAACAGACATGTACTGTACACACAGACACTGAGGTTTCTCTCTCACAGGATATGTGTTGGGCAAACTCATCTGTCAGGAGGTGATGGGGGATTGTGGGAGGCTAGCGAACTAGGCCATCACTTGAAAGAAATAATCATCACTTCTCCCACAATGCACTACCCACTGTGCCCCTCTCTCACAGTAGGAGTGCTGATCTAGGATATGTTCATACAATCTTATCCATTAGGATCAGCACTCCTAGTCTGACAATCTGGTCTACCCTCCCTACTATTAAAGCTTAGCCTTAGATGAACTCGAAGTGAAACCTTTGAAGCTACTAAACTAGAGAACAAACATGAAAAACTAGACGCTCAAACAATACAAATAGACAGAAATGGGGGGGAAACTGAAATCTAATAGAATGAGAATACGACTACATTATCCGATGCAAAACAGAAATTCATGAAGCACTGAAACTAAACCTATAAACGTACAAGGAGATCCACGTAACATTTGTTTTTTATAAGCACTAGGAACAAACAGCGAAAACTTTACATCTGCACTCACGCATAATTCCTCAGCGCTTCGCTGTACAGAACTCTGGCAATGCATCTCTGACTCGGACAATTACTCCATCATTGTGAGAGTGGAAGAAAACACTTTCAAGGACTGGCACTTGTGAAGGGCAGACTGCCAGGCAATTAAGGCTGTGACAGCCAGAAGTCAGGCTTTTCAGCCCATTGGACATTATTATCGCTCTGGGTCTTCTGAGAGCTGCCACTCTGGAATAAAGGCCTTAAAGGGATAGTTCACTTTTCTACTTCGTTTCCCCTCCACAACTTCGAGCTTATTTTCAACTTCCATAAGGTGTCTTCATTTCCTCCAATCCTTTTTAAAAACATTTTTATTTGTTAGCTTTTTATTCAGCAATGCCCAGAATCTCCTGGCTAACATTTTTGGAGAACGTAGCAATTGTTGTATGGTGTAGTGTAGAATAGTGTAGTTTAGTGTGGTGTGTAGTGTGGTGTAGTGTAATTGTATACTGGTGTCGTGTGGTGTAGTGTGGTGTGCTGTGTAGTGTAGTTTACTTTAGTGTCGTGTAGTGCCTCCAAACAGTGGCCATTTTCTTCCCTTTTCCGGTGTGTTTGGGGACGTGACGTTAGGCCTAGATACTGTACTGTACATAGAGTAGTCTAGAAGGTTAGACCTAGATACTGTACATAGAATAGTCTAGAAGGTAAGACCTAGATACTGTACATAGAGTAGTTTATTAAAAGGTATAGAAGGAACACGGACAATGCTTCAGAATGCAGCTTTGGTTCTAGAATATTACAATAACATAACATAATTGTCACTCATGACCCCATTCCTGATCTTTTCAGGGGAGTAAGTGCATGTATAAATACTCAGGAGGGGACCTTGTGGAGGTGGAAACATGCTCTTTGCACTCCCACCCCATTCCCCGTCTGTCTGTGGCCCAGGTGCTTAAAATCCATCCTGCCGCTGCAATGGCGATAATCAACAAAGGCATTGCCCTGCCGGCGGGTCAGTGATCCCTCAGGTGAGCAAGTCATCACATTGCTAACGTAGCTCTGCCTGTGTTCACCAGATACCACAGCAATGAGGAGACCGCCCGAAACAAAGACGGTTCTGCCGAGTTGTTCTGAGGAGTTATTTCAGGAAAGAGAGGAGAGCTCCACTCAATCACTTAGTTATAGTCCCTAGTTATTTACAGATGATCTAATTCTTTTGTAGCTTTGTCAACTATGTGTGTGTTTTCTATACCTGTTCGCATCACTCACTGTATGCTTTACAGACGCTCCCCAACCAATGAGGAGGGAGAGAGAAAGAGAGAGGTTAAGAATCAGTGTGGGAGAAAGACAGACTGACAGACGGACAGACGGACAGGACAGAACAGAGAGAGAGCCAAAGAGAGCAATAATAGATAGATTGCAAGAGAAGAGAAAAACAGCAGAGAGAAAAGAAGAGAAGTTGCAGATAGACAAACACAGACCAGACAGCAACGCTAGAATAATTCCAGCCTGCTATAAAAATAAGAGGCGGTAACGTGCAGCCTCGATGAGGTGTAGAGCCCGGACACTATAGCCACTCCTGGGACTGAGAGGCCAAGCCATGTAGGCCAGTAGGCGCCAGTCTCCCCAGGGGGCTCCCGTAGGAGCCAGTCTCCCCAGGGGGCCCCCGTAGGAGCCAGTCTCCCCAGGGGCTCCCGTAGGAGCCAGTCTCCCCAGGGGGCTCCCGTAGGAGCCAGTCTCCCCAGGGGGCTCCCGTAGGAGCCAGTCTCCCCAGGGGGCTCCCGTAGGCGCCAGTCTCCCCAGGGGGCTCCCGTAGGCGCCAGTCTCCCCAGGGGGCTCCCGTAGGCGCCAGTCTCCCCAGGGGGCTCCCGTAGGCGCCAGTCTCCCCAGGGGGCTCCCCCAGGGGGGGCGCCAGTCTCCCCAGGGGGCTCCCGTAGGCGCCAGTCTCCCCAGGGGGCTCCCGTAGGCGCCAGTCTCCCCAGGGGGCTCCCGTAGGCGCCAGTCTCCCCAGGGGGCTCCCGTAGGCACCAGTCTCCCCAGGGGGCTCCCGTAGGTGCCAGTCTCGCCAGGACAATAATAAAGTCTTTAGATGAGGTTTCAACTCAGCTTTAATGGTTATCTGCTAGGTGATGATGTTTTTATCAAAAGCTGTGCTGGAACTAGGATATGTGATCTATAGAATATGCCAGGGGTATCCCAATCAGAACCTGGAGGTCCAGATCACTTAATGGTTTGCTGTTCTACCTGTTCATTTTATTGAATATTTAACTTTTATTTTATATTTAACTAGGCAAGTCAGTTAAGAACACATTCTTATTTACAATCACGGCCTAGGAATATTGGGTTAACTGCCTTGTTCAGGGGCAGAACGACATATTTTTACCTTATCAGTTGGGGATTTGATCTGAAAACATTTTGGCTACAGGTCCAACTCTCTAACCACTAGGCTACCTGCCGCCCCTAATTAATAGCACCCACCAGGTGTCCCAGGTCAAGAGCAGTCCCTGATTAGAGGGGACCAATGAAAATCAGCAGTGGAACTGGCTTCGAGGTCCAGATTTGAATTTGTCTTATGTAATGATGTAATTTGCAGTTCATCAGGAGTCGACTCATATTTAAATAAGCCTAGAATGTTGTGGGTCTGTGCAATCATCTTATAGGTCGTCATGACAACACATTTCAACATGACTAGCCCTAGTATAGATCTTGCCTGTTCACAGAGCAACACTTATGATCTATGTGGGTGTTTTACTTCCTTTAGTTGACTGCACTGATTGTAAATGGCTCTGAATAACAATAACTTGGAGCAACACCAAACGACAGTACTGTTAGGTTACATTGTATCCCACAATTGCCTTCTGAGGCACCAAAGCACAGTTTCCAATACTAGCCAGCAGCATACCACACTGCATCCCACTGGCTTGGCTCTGAAACTAAGTGGTGCTGCTAGAAGTGGTGCTGCTAGAAGTGGTGCTGCTAGAAGTGGTGCTGCTAGAAGTGGTGTTGAAGGGCCAGTAGGAGACACTCTTTCCTTTGGTCTAAAACAATATCCCAATGCTGCAGAGCAGTGATCGGTGACATTTCCCTGTGTATGATGCTGTCTTTCAGATGGGATGTTAAACAGGTGTCCTGACTTCTCTGTGGTCACTAAAGATCCCATGGTAAGAGTAGGAGTGTTAACCCTGGTGTCCTGGCTAAATTCCCAACCTGACCACCTAATCATCCCCAGCTTCTAATTGGCTCATCCATCTCCCCTGTAACTATTCCCCAGGTTGTTGCTGTGAATGAGAATGTGTTCTCAGTCAACTTACCTGGTCAAATAAAGGGAAAAATACAAAATCCCCAAAACATTTTGAAGGCTGCAGCTGCATTGAGACATTACATAATTATTGTGGGCAAACTTGCTGCACCAGCTGTTTGAGAGACGTTATTTAAAAGAAACTCCACGTTAGGTATACCACACACACCCCCTCTCTGGCCTGTTCCTCTGTATGCGGTAGTAGAGGTTGTGCAGATTGAGCAGCTGAGTGGCTCCACAAAGCTGTTAATGAGACGGATCCATCAGAACATGAGGAGAATGTGCCCTCCTGTTCTCTGCCAGACACAGGAGGAGAACGAGAGAGGGGGATCGAGAGAGTATCAGAGAGAGATTGTGGAGAGAGGTTGAGAGCTGAGCGCTAAGTTGGTGAGTCTCTGGGATCTCTTTTAAAACTGTATGCTGCTGTTGTCAGCTCCACAGCCATTTAGCTTTTTGTTTTTGGAAGGCAGTACACATGCAATGAGATATTTAATAGATAAGAAAGTTCTGTATGAACTCATACTTGTCACAGTAGTTTTACGTTGAGGTGGAACGACCCTTTGAGCTCAACCTTTAATATCTTTGTCATCTTGTGCGAAAGCGTTGGACCCTGACACAGGGCTGCGAAACTGGCGCTTTGTTCTAAAGGTGGTCGAAAATCACTCATCTCTGGTCCCCATGTAAGGTTAGGGCACAGGAAGTGACACTCCAAAAGACTTCTGGCAAGGTACTACCAAATACAAGGTTCTACAAACTACAAGGTTCCACTTGTTCTGAGAACTTAGTCCATTTCTCCAGAATATCCTTCTGCTGAGGGCAGAACCATGAAAAGAGATGAATGAATAAGGCAAAAAGAGAGCGAAGAGAGAAATGAGAGCAAGAGATAAATAGAGGTGACATTTCACAGTCTTGACAGTGAGGTCACTGTGTCGAGCAGGTTAGGTGGTAAATCCGAGTTGTACTGACACTCTGCCATCATTTTGGATCAAATAGTCAGGGTTAGGATGGCCTGATAGAGGCCAGCTAAGGAGATTTGAGCAGGAACATTGCTAACAATGGAGGTACAGCCTCCCACCTTGATGATCCATAGAGAGACAAATAACATCCTATTTGGGTTAACGTATCGCTCTGTTCCATAATCTCAACAGCATGGGCATTGCCCTCAACTTCACACCCAATATGAAGTAAAGGTAGCCTAGTGGTTAGAGTGTTGGGCCAGTAACCGAAAGGTTGCTGGATCAAATCCCAGAGCTGACAAGATAAAAATATGTAATTCTGCCCCTGAGCAAGGCAGTTAACCCACTGGTCCCTGAAGACGTGGATGTTGATTAAGGCAACCCCCTGCACCTCTCTGATTCAGAGGGGTTGGGTTAAATGCAGAAGACGCATTCAGCTGTACAACTGACTAGGTATCCCCCTTTCCCTTATACTCCAAATTTCAGCTTCCCCAACAGTACTGGCTTTAACCGCTATTCCATTACTCCAAATAACATCTACTGATCTAGCCAACGTTCCCACATTTCAGCTTCCCCAACAGTATTGGCTTTAACCGCTATTCCATTACTCCAAATAACATCTACTGATCTAGCCAACGTTCCCACATTTCAGCTTCCCCAACAGTACTGGCTTTAACCGCTATTCCATTACTCCAATTAACATCTACTGATCTAGCCAACATTCCCACATTTCAGCTTCCCCAACAGTACTGGCTTTAACCGCTATTCCATTACTCCAAATAACATCTACTGATCTAGCCAACGTTCCCACATTTCAGCTTCCCCAACAGTATTGGCTTTAACCGCTATTCCATTACTCCAAATAACATCTACTGATCTAGCCAACGTTCCCACATTTCAGCTTCCCCAACAGTACTGGCTTTAACCGCTATTCCATTACTCCAAATAACATCTACTGATCTAGCCAACGTTCCCACATTTCAGCTTCCACAACAGTACTGGCTTTGACCGCTATTCCATTACTCCAAAGCTGACTGTTTCACTGATTCATATACCTCGACATATCTGGCCATCGCCACAATTTCTAAGGCTCCTATCTACGGTCTCAAATAATATACATAGTTGGATTAACTTTGAAGATTGATATCTGTCTGAGACGCTGTATGAATACAAATGAATATAGATGCTTAAGCTCGGCACAGTGTTTGAGGTTTACACACTCATGGTCCCAAATAGATATGTTGAAAATCCTGAGAGACCACAGGTCTGTTTCTGACCATTACCAACTAGCATACCAGCGACATTCTGAGAACCAAAACTTTTCATTGCATAAAGGACAGATAAGAGGAGATGAGTCACTCACTGTTCTTGGAGGATAAAATCCACGTTCTCCCGAGACACCTGTCCCGTCACGGGGTGCCGGAACGACGTGGTCCTCTGGTTATGGCTGTGACAGGACCAGAGAATAAGAGAAGGAAGTGGGGGGTGGAGGGTGGAGGAGAGGTGGGGGATGAAACAGAGTGGAACAAAATTAGCATCCCTGGCTGTCGAATCAGTCTGTGGTCATCGCGCTGGATTGTCACCCCCTTCCAACTCACATGTGGACACAAGCTGATCATTCTCTAGGAGCGTAGCAGGTTTCAAACGCCCCTTAACCCCACCCTCCTACCCCCCCAGACTTTCCCAGGCGTGTGTAGAATGTGAAGGGGGCAGTGGCCCCCACCCTGGACAGCTCCTATGATCTCCTCCTAAAGTGTTAGGCTCAGCATGAAACACCGGACACATGGAAAGAGAAGGCTGTCAGGCCAGGCAGGGCCTCCATCGATTCCTCCCTCAGCCAGTGACACAGGGAGAGGACCGTCAGGTATGGTAGCATCCCAAATGGGACCCTAATCCCTACATAGTGTACTACTTTTGACAAGTCTTGGTCAATGGTTGTGCACTATGTCGGGAATAGGGTGCAATTTGGCACACAGCCAAGTGACAGGGGCACACTTGACAGGGGCACACTTGGAAACACAGCACCCTCTCCCAACAGATTCCCTCCATCAGATCCCTGTACAGAGCTGCTGCTGTCCTTGTTCCTGTCAGTTTCTGTTCCTGTAGGAGCTGATGTGGAGTGACAGCTGAGAGCTCACTTCCTGGTTTTAAGGAAGGAAAAAAGCCCTCTGGTCCAATACACACAGTGATGTGTGAAGAGGCTGCAGTTACACTATTTATCTTTATAGAGTTAGTATCCTATGTAGTGCACTACTTTCCACCAGAGCCCTATGTGGTGCACTACTTTCCACCAGAACCCTATGGACCATTGTCAAAAGTAGAGCACTCAATAGCGAACAGGGTTCAATTTGGGACACAACACAGGCAAATACACACAATGCTCTAGATAGGAATATGTCTCAGAGGACAAATCAAACTGAATCAAAGAAAATTATCTTAGAAAAGGTTGTACTGCTGTCTAGATGGATAGAGGACCGAGTATTAGCGATAAAGGCTGAACCGAAATGAAAGCACTGCCCAGGGGATGGCAGTGCCACTCACCTAAGATGGTGACATGCTCACATATCCCCATCAAATTCAACAGCAAAATGGAATATTACACTGATGTCATCCAACATCATTGCTTGTAAACAACCAGTGCCAGTTCCAGGTCCTAAAGGCGTTATACAATAGAGAATAGCACTGGGTTTTTGCCTGCTCCCAACCTCCCAACCTGCTCCCAACCTCCCAACCTGCTCCCAACCTCAAATTCTTATTTACAATGACGACCTACACCGGCCAAACCTCGGACGACGCTGGGACGCCCTATGCGATTCCCAATCACGTCCGGTTGTGATACAGCCAAGAATCAAACCAGGGTATTTGTAGTGACGCCTCAAGCACTGAGATGCCTTAGACCACTTTGCCACTCGGGAGTCAACCAAATCAGTCATGAAAAAGCCCATTGACAAATGGCTATTGGGAATGATATTATAGATAGGGTCTTCAGGTTCACCAGCTGTCCCAGCCACCGACCAACAGACAGAACCAGCTGTCCCAGCCACCGACCAACAGACAGAACCAGCTGTCCCAGCCACCGACCAACAGACAGAACCAGCTGTCCCAGCCACCGACTAACAGACAGAACCAGCTGTCCCAGCCACCGACTAACAGACAGAACCAGCTGTCCCAGCCACCGACTAACAAACAGAACCAGCTGTCCCAGCCACCGACTAACAGACAGAACCAGCTGTCCCAGCCACCGACTAACAAACAGAAACATATCAATGCTCATTTATTTCATAATCTGATATTTGATGCACCACTGTGGTTGAACCACTGTGATAAATCTGTCTGATTGCTCTGACTGACACCAAGTATGAATGGAATATTATTGGTTTGATTGGAAGCCATTTTCCAGTCAGAGGGTCAGAAATAGCCAGCGATATTGAGTTTTGTGGTGTCGTTTAAGAGCGTGGTAACAAAAGGCCTGGTTTGAGGCCTGGTTTGAGGACTGAGGAACATTAATGCAGTTTAATTTGGGGGTAGTTCCTGGTAGTTTCTTGGGGTAGATGTTTAGGGTATTCTCTGGTATTTGGAGTTTGTTTCTGGTAGTTTGGTATTTTGGAGTTGTTTGGGGGTATAGGTGTAAGAATTATTATGAATAAATGAATAAACAATATCCCCATTTCAAATAGAACTGTAACTAAGTAAACTTATACTCTGTTTTATTATATCTGATTAACAATATGAGTTCATAACGTGGGATTGTGTGACACGGACAAGAAGTATTTAAAGTTAATGAACACCATTCCAACTAGGAAGAAACGAATGGGTTGTGGATTAAGTAAACAGATAAGGTAGTTAACCTATGGTTGAACCAACGAAACTGAGCTCTGGGGTGTTTTAGATAAGGAAGTGAGTGCATTCCTAGGTTTTCTGTTAATTAGAACTGTCAGCTAAGTGGTGATTGATAATGTTGAGGAGTCAAAAGTTAATTCAATTATGTTGTGTGACCTGGGAGTGTGTTAGTAAGTTAGAATGAAATTTTAACCTCACTTTGTCCTGGTCGAGAGGAGGGGATTCTGTTAAGCAATGAAATGACGTCATGTTATTGTATATAAACTGTTGCTCGTGGTAACGTGGCAGCGCGGTCCGAGAATAAATTCTTACCTATTATTGAAATGGCTGGTCTCAGTCTATTTTATGCAAACAAGAAACTTACAAATTCTCATACAATAGATTGAGGGTTTTCAATTAATGAATACACACTGGCATGATTCAATTACAGTAACAATAGGACCCCATAAATGTTAGCTCTCTATCTAGCTAGTTTTGAGAATGCTGTGGAAGTACCTGGATAAAGACACAGGTGGAACGGACAACCACAGAAAACCCTAACAAGGAGAGGGTAGATCTCAGCAGTATGTCAGTGAGTTATTTAGAGGGTAGAACTCAGCAGTAATGTCAGTGGGTTATTTAGAGGGTAGATCTCAGCAGTAATGTCAGTGGGTTATTTAGAGGGTAGAGTTCAGCAGTAATGCCAGTGGGTTATTTAGAGGGTAGAGTTCAGCAGTAATGCCAGTGGGTTATTTAGAGGGTAGAGTTCAGCAGTAATGTCAGTGAGTTATTTAGAGGGTAGAACTCAGCAGTAATGTCAGTGGGTTATTTAGAGGGTAGATCTCAGCAGTAATGTCAGTGGGTTATTTAGAGGGTAGATCTCAGCAGTAATGCCAGTGGGTTATTTAGAGAGTAGAGCTCAGCAGTAATGTCAGTGGGTTATTTAGAGGGTAGAACTCAGCAGTAATGCCAGTGGGTTATTTAGAGGGTAGATCTCAGCAGTAATGTCAGTGAGTTATTTAGAGGGTAGAACTCAGCAGTAATGTCAGTGGGTTATTTAGAGGGTAGAGCTCAGCAGTAATGTCAGTGGGTTATTTGGAGGGTAGAACTCAGCAGTAATGCCAGTGGGTTATTTAGAGGGTAGATCTCAGCAGTAATGTCAGTGAGTTATTTAGAGGGTAGAACTCAGCAGTAATGCCAGTGGGTTATTTAGAGGGTAGATCTCAGCAGTAATGCCAGTGGGTTATTTAGAGGGTAGAACTCAGCAGTAATGCCAGTGGGTTATTTAGAGGGTAGAGTTCAGCAGTAATGCCAGTGGGTTATTTAGAGGGTAGAGCTCAGCAGTAATGCCAGTGGGTTATTTAGAGGGTAGAGCTCAGCAGTAATGCCAGTGGGTTATTTAGAGGGTAGATCTCAGCAGTAATGCCAGTGGGTTATTTAGAGGGTAGATCTCAGCAGTAATGCCAGTGGGTTATTTAGAGGGTAGATCTCAGCAGTAATGCCAGTGGGTTATTTAGAGGGTAGAGCTCAGCAGTAATGTCAGTGGGTTATTTAGAGGGTAGAGCTCAGCAGTAATGCCAGTGGGTTATTTAGAGGGTAGAGCTCAGCAGTAATGTCAGTGGGTTATTTAGAGGATAGAGCTCAGCAGTAATGTCAGTGGGTTATTTCGATCAACCTGTATGGAGTTTTTTAAGAGAAAGCAGACATTTCTTCTCAGAGGGCTGTTATGGGAAGATATTTACCTAAAATGTGTTGTCTTTTTTTGTCATTTAGCAGACTTACAAGAGCAATTGGGGCAATTAAGTGCCTTGTTCAAGGGCACATCGACAGAGCCTTATCGGCTCAGGAGTTCGAACAAGTAACCTGTCAGTTACTGGCCCAATGCTCTAACCACTAGGCTACTTGCTGACATAGAACGTCTGATGGGGTATGTGAGGACACTCCAGTCTGGATTAGTACAGCATTTAATCTACATTTGCTTTATCTGCTCCCATTTCAGACTCAATTTAAGTTTCCAATGGGTGTGAAACGTGTGTGTGTGTGTGTGTGTGTGTGTGTACTACACAAGCGTGTGTGTGTGTGGACTGTAAAAGCAGGCTGGGCTTAAGCAGGGCGATTGAAGTGCTGTGTTCTGTCAGAGGCTCCGTACGCAGGTGCTGTGTTCCGTCAGAGGATCCGTACGCAGGTGCTGTGTTCCGTCAGAGACTCCGTACGCAGGTGCTGTGTTCCGTCAGAGGATCCGTACGCAGGTGCTGTGTTCCGTCAGAGGATCCGTACGCAGGTGCTGTGTTCCGTCAGAGACTCCGTATGCAGGTGCTGTGTTCCGTCAGAGGATCCGTACGCAGGTGCTGTGTTCCGTCAGAGACTCCGTATGCAGGTGCTGTGTTCCGTCAGAGGATCCGTACGCAGGTGCTGTGTTCCGTCAGAGGATCCGTACGCAGGTGCTGTGTTCCGTCAGAGACTCCGTATGCAGGTGCTGTGTTCTGTCAGAGGATCCGTACGCAGGTGCTGTGTTCCGTCAGAGACTCCGTATGCAGGTGCTGTGTTCCTCCAGAGACTCCGTCAGAGGATGCAGGTGCTGTGTTCTGTCAGAGGATCCGTATGCAGGTGCTGTGTTCTGTCAGAGGATCTGTAATGAGGCCTGTCAGGACACCGTCAGCAGCTAAGGGCTGTTATTGATGCGCACACACAAACCTGTTAATGCACTGCCTCTCTGATCTCAACAGCAAACACACAACATTTCTATCAACAAAACCAGCCAGCGTTTGTACCACAAAGACATTGTCTGCTTCACTGTCAGGAGCGTCAGCAAAACCAAACAGACTGTTCCTATAATAGGCCTACGCCTGTCAGTCAAACTTGGCTAAAAACTATTTTCTCCTCACCCAGTACTGCCTGCATCTCCCTATCAGAAAGCAGACCACTATCACAGTGTGAGAGGCTGGAAGGTCATATGTGCTCTAGTGCATGTCT
Source organism: Oncorhynchus gorbuscha (assembly GCF_021184085.1). Taxonomy (NCBI): domain Eukaryota; kingdom Metazoa; phylum Chordata; class Actinopteri; order Salmoniformes; family Salmonidae; genus Oncorhynchus; species Oncorhynchus gorbuscha. The sequence goes on from NC_060178.1 coordinate 12,767,431, forward strand.
GTGTCCCTAATCGCACCCTATTCCCTATACAGTGCACTACTTTTGACTCTATGGGCCCTTGTCAAAAGCAGTCCACTACATAGGGAATGGGGTATCATTTGGGACATAGAACATGCTGCAGACTGCTCTCTGCTTCAAAAACCTACTGGTGCCATGTGACCCTCCATCTGACTCGTCCATAAGCAGTCGCCGGGTTACACAAACATACCAGGTTACACAAACACACCGGGTTACACACCGGGTTACACAAACATACCAGGTTACACAAACACACCGGGTTACACAAACACACCGGGTTACACACCGGGTTACACAAACACACCGGGTTACACACCGGGTTACACAAACACACCGGGTTACACACCGGGTTACACACACACACCGGGTTACGCAAACACACCGGGTTACGCAAACACACCGGGTTACGCAAACACACCGGGTTACGGTTACACACCGGGTTACACATACACACCGGGTTACACAAACACACCGGGTTACACAAACACACCGGGTTACACAAACACACCGGGTTACACACCGGGTTACACAAACACACCGGGTTACGCAAACACACCGGGTTACGCAAACACACCGGGTTACGGTTACACACCGGGTTACGCATACACACCGGGTTACACAAACACACCGGGTTACACAAACACACCGGGTTACACACCGGGTTACACAAACACACCGGGTTACACAAACACACCAGGTTACACATACACACCGGGTTACACAAACACACCGGGTTACACACCGGGTTACACAAACACACCGGGTTACACAAACACACCAGGTTACGCAAACACACCGGGTTACGCAAACACACCGGGTTACGCAAACACACCGGGTTACGCAAACACACTATTCACCATGACAGCAGTCACACGGCCAAACAAAGACTCTTTCTACAAAGAGAAAGTGAGAGAGATAGAGACGGACGTCTGTCCATCTGTCCCCCCCACCCAAACAAACACACACTAAAGTCCCCCCCCAATTTGAGAAGATTGACTAGACAACAGTGTGTAAATGCCTCTGATAAGATTGACTAGACAACAGTGTGTAAAAATCTCTTGATAAAGGCTTGATCTCTGTGCATTCTCACTGTTTTCTCATGATAAAACCACACAAAAAAGAACAAAGGCCCCTATTGACAAAGCTTCTCAGAGTAGGAATGCTGATTTAGGATCAGGTGCATCCCTGTCCATATAAACTCTGAATATGGGCCCAGAATAAATTAAATCGCTGTCCATTTAGCTGTTGACACCACTTGTTTTATGGCACCTGTTTAACTAACGTTATTGGTGTATCTCCTATGCATTTCTCACCTCAGACATTGAGACGCACCCTTCCAAGTCACTGATATATCAAAGGCTGAATACGTTGGCTTTGAACAGCGCCACTCTCTGGTTGTGTCCCAAACTGCACCTTATTCCCTATATGGACCCTGGTTATGGACCCTGGACCCTGGTTAAAATGAGTGCACTAAATAGGGAATCGGGGGCGATTTGGGAAGCAACCTCCCCTCTCTCTGACGTCTCACCCTATCCTAAGTAGAGGCATTTGTCTCCATATCTGCTGACACGAGAACGCTGACAGGTTTGCGAGAGCCCCGCCCTGCGAAAGATGGATTGCTTTGAAACCTCTATTTGATGAGTGGGTGTGTGTTCAGTCAAAGTTCAGGTCAATTTAAAAGGTGTCCAGATGAAATTTGTTTGAAATGCAAGGCAGAGGACAGACGAACATGGAGGACAAACGGAGGGAGGGAAGACAGACGGATGGAGGACGGACAGACAGACAGACAGAGGGAGGACAGAGGGGGTGTGTGTGTGTGTGTGTGTGTGTGTGTGTGTGTGTGTGTGTGTGTGTGTGTGTGTGTGTGTGTGTGTGTGTGTGTGTGTGTGTGTGTGTGTGTGTGTGTGTGTGTGTGTGTGTGTGTGTGTGTGTGTCTGTCCATGCATCTGTATGTGTGTACATGTATAAGTATGTGTGTACGTATGTGTGTACATGTATAAGTATATGTGTGTATGTATGTGTGTACGTTTGTGGGTATGTGTGCGGTGGCATAGACAGACATTTTAAGTAGCCCTTTGTAGGGTATGTAGGTCGTCCATCATACAGCTAATAATTAGCCTTCCATCCCACACGCTGGCTTTTGTTAAATGGTTTATTTCAACTTCATTTATTTCAGTTGCGCTCAGTAAAGCCTCTCCCTCTCAATCTAAATGACAACTCTAAATCTCGATCTCTTTAAGTCTCAATCTAATCCCAGCTAAAGCTAGTATGCGCACCGGACTTGTACCATCATAACAGATTAATGGTTAGCTTTTGTAGCTGCACTGCACAACACTCTGTACATAATACTGCATAAGACCAGACTGTATATAATATCCAAGACTCTCGCTCATTCTTTCCCTCGATTGATATAATTTAGTGTGAACGCCATCAAAACAAAGGTTTTTAAATAGTTAAATAAAAAAGGTTAAAGCTGCAATATGTAACTTTTGGGAAACCTGACCAAATGAACAGAAATGTAAGATATAGATCTGTCATTCTCATTGAAAGCAAGTCTAAGGAGCGGTTGGTCTGTTCTACTGTGTGTGTGTTACTTCAATGCTTCCCGTTCTGAAAATACTATATTTCTGGTTATTTAAAATATATTTTACAGCGGTCTAGATGGTACAATGATTCTCTAAACTGTACTTGCTTGTTTTGTCAAAAACTGAAATAGGCAAACTATTCGAATTTTAGCAACCAGGAAATGGCAGAGCGATTTCTGCACAGTGCATCTTTTAAGGGTTCAATCAAGCTGGCCTATTTTACCTGCTTCCACATGGTTACAGTTCTGTCTTTCACCCTGCTGCTCTGTAGTGGTGGTGGTGTGTCCCTGTCATAGGGAGGGATACTACCTGACCCGTACCTCACGCTCTCATGTCCTCTCTCCAGGCAATTGGCTTCCTAGTAGGACTGCACTGCAGCCTGGGATTTCATTCACAGTACAGTGAGAGGCAGTGACACAATGTAGCTTGGCTACAGATGACCACTGAGGACGACCACTGTCTTAAGTCCCCCGACACGCACGCACACACGCACGTGGAATGCCATAAAAGGAATCAGATCTATTGGGTAAACTAAAGTCTACAGATGCTTATGTGAACGGGGATGTCAGAGAAAGCTATGGCAATGGCCCAGAGAAAGTAGGCTCATTTATCAGTGTGGGCTGGCTGTGTGTAGAATCCTATTGGTGTGTCTGGCGGCACAAATCACTTTAATGAAGGTTATTAACCACACAGGATGACCACGGGACATTAAACTGATACACAGGCGCCATTAAAAACACCCATTTGACCATTGCCTCTCCTGTATCAGAGCGTAACAAGTCCCTTCTATTTTTTGGATGTTTGTTTTGCAGAAAACTCAAAGTCCTCTCAGTTCTTGGAGAGGCACTCTGTGTTCAACTCAAATAAATCAAATGTAATTTTGTTACATGCGCCAAATACAACAGGTGTAGACTTTACCGTGAAATGCTTACTTACGAACCCTTTCCCAACAATACAGAGTAAAAAATAAAAAATAAATAAAAAGGTAATAACGAAAAAAAGAATTAAGGAAATAGTAACACAAAATAACGAGGCGATATACAAGGTGTACCAGTACTGAGTCAATGTACTGAGGTAACAGGTAGTTGAGGTAACATGTACATGTAGGTAGGGAGTAAAAGTGACTAGGCAATCAGGATAGATAATAAATAAGAGTAGCAGCAGTGTGAAAGTGTGTCTATTTCTGTCTGTGTGTGTGTGGGGGGGGGTAGAGTCTAGGTAGTGTGTGAGTGTGTGGGTAGAGTCTAGGTAGTGGGTGAGTGTGTGGGTAGAGTCTAGGTAGTGGGTGAGTGTGTGGGTAGAGTCTAGGTTGTGGGTGAGTGTGTGGGTAGAGTCTAGGTAGTGGGTGAGTGTGTGGGTAGAGTCTAAGGTAGTGGGTGAGTGTGTGGGTAGAGTCTAGGTTGTGGGTGAGTGTGTGGGTAGTCTAAGTAGTGGGTGAGTGTGTGGGCAGAGTCTAGGTAGTGGGTGAGTGTGTGGGTAGAGTCTAGGTTGTGGGTGAGTGTGTGGGTAGAGTCTAGGTAGTGGGTGAGTGTGTGGGTAGAGTCTAAGGTAGTGGGTGAGTGTGTGGGTAGAGTCTAGGTTGTGGGTGAGTGTGTGGGTAGAGGTCTGGGTGAGTGTGTGCAGAGTAGGTAGTGGGTGAGTGGGTAGAGTCTAGGTAGTGGGTGAGTGTGTGGGTAGAGTCTAGGTAGTGGGTGAGTGTGTGGGTAGAGTCTAGGTAGTGGGTGAGTGTGTGGGTAGAGTCTAGGTAGTGGGTGAGTGTGTGGGTAGAGTCTAGGTAGTGGGTGAGTAGAGTCTAGGTAGTGGGTGAGTGTGTGGGTAGAGTCTAGGTAGTGGGTGAGTGTGTGGGTAGAGTCTAGGTAGTGGGTGAGTGTGTGGGTAGTGTCTAGGTAGTGGGTGAGTGTGTGGGTAGAGTCTAGGTGGTGGGTGAGTGTGTGGGTAGAGTCTAGGTAGTGGGTGAGTGTGTGTTTAGAGTCTAGGTAGTGGGTGAGTGTGTGGGTAGAGTCTAGGTAGTGGGTGAGTGTGTGGGTAGAGTCTAGGTAGTGGGTGAGTGTGTGGGTAGAGTCTAGGTAGTGGGTGAGTGTGTGGGTAGAGTCTAGGTGGTAGGTGAGTGTGTGGGTAGAGTCTAGGTGGTAGGTGAGTGTGTGGGTAGAGTCTAGGTAGTAGGTGAGTGTGTGGGTAGAGTCTAGGTAGTAGGTGAGTGTGTGGGTAGAGTCTCGGTAGAGTGCATAGAGCCAGTACAAAAATGTCAGTGCAACAAAAAAAAGGTGTCAATGCAAATGATGTTGAAGGGCGGCCACGCACTGTCGGGCAGCAGGTAGCCTAGCAGTTAAGAGTGTTGAGCCAGTAAGCGAAAGTCACTGGTTCAAATCCCAGAGCCGACTAGGTGAGAAATCTGTTCACGTGTCCTTGAGCAATGCACTTAACCCTAATTGCTCATGTAAGTCACTGGAAAATGACTAAAATGTTTTAAAAAAAATATATATATTTGAACAGGGAGTACAGGGGGGGACTAAGCATGCACCCCTGTGGGATCCCTGTGTTGAGGGTCAGCGTGGCAGATGTGTTGTTTGCCGACCCTCACCACCTTGGAGAGGAAGGAAGTGTGGCGGTGGTCTTGGCAGTTGCTTCAAAAAGCCTTTGTTACAGAGAACAGGAAAAGTTACAGCAGTGTGCTCTTTTCATACGAATCAACAGAGCAATCTTCAACACAACTTAGTTTGTCGTCTTCTGCTCTGCCCCCACACACACACTCACAATACAAATGTGTGCGCAAGGAACACAGACACAGTATGCCTTCATTCCCTCCCCCTTCTCTCTCCCATCTCCATTGTCCTTTCTCCTTTTGATAACTTCAGACAAGTGTGGGATTGCTTTCAGCCTAGGGCATGACATCACACCCTAACCCTAAACCTGCAGCACGATGTAAAGAGGTGGGGTTTGATATTTTGGCACACAGGGAAATTTTTGTTTGGCCAGATCGTAACCAGTGCCAGCTCCCCCCCTCTCTCTCCAGTGTCACCCTGAACATCAAGGGCACCTCCAGCATGAGAGGGGTAAGGGGACATGGATGGCACTCAAAGCTGCTTACAGTCTGGTCATCGACGCCATGCCAGTAATAACAGGCATAGTCTTGGGCAGAGCCGTGCACAGACCTTTCAGGAGGCTGGTGCTCAACGCGGTAAAAGGGCACCTCCCCGTTTGGAAATACGTCTATTCATTCCTCTGTCGTGGAAATGTTCACTTTTTCGAGCATAGGCCTTGTATTTATTTCTGCAACAACACTCACTCATCGCCCGTCTAGCATCACTACTCCGGACGGTTCTGACTTAGAATATGTGGACAACTACAAATACCTGGATGTCTGGTTAGACTGTAAACTCTCCTTCCAGACTCACATTAAGCATCTCCAATCCAAAATTAAATCTAGAATCGGCTTCCTATTTCGCAACAAAGCATCCTTCATTCATGCTGCCAAACATACCCTCGTAAAACTGACTATGCTACCGATCCTTGACTTCGGGGGTGTCATTTAAAAAATAGCCTCCAACACTCTACTCAACAAATTGGATGCAGTATATCACAGTGCCATCCGTTTTGTCACCAAAGCCCCATACACTACCCACCACTGCTACCTGTATGCTCTCGTTGGCTGGTCCTCACTTGATATTCGTCGCCAAAACCACTGGCTCCAGGTCATCTACAGTTGAAATTGGAAGTTTACATGCACTTCGGTTTAGAGGTCAACCGATTAATCGGAATGGCCAATCAATCGGAAATTGGTATCTTTGGACACCGATTTGGCACCCAATTTTTTTTTTTTAACATCTTTATTTAACTAGGTCAGTTGAGAACACATTCTTATTTTCAATGTCGCCCTAGGAACGGTGGGTTAACTACTTTGTTCAGGGGCAGAACGACAGATTTTTACATTGTCAGCTCGGGGATTCAATCTTGCTATCTTACAGTTAACTAGTCCAACGCTCTAACCACCTGCCTTCCATTGCACTACACGAGGAGCCTGCCGGTTACGCGAATGCAGTAAGAAGCCAAGGTATGTTGCTAATTAGCATTAAACTTATCTTATAAAAAACAATCAATCAATCATAATCACTAGTTAAATACACATGATTGATGATATTACTAGTTTATCTAGCGTGTCCTGTGTTGCATATAATCGATGCGGTGTGCATTCACAAAAAGGACTGTCGTTGTTCCAATGTGTAACTAACCATAAACATCAATTTCTTGAAATCAATACACAAGTATATGTTTTTAAACCTGCATATTTAGTTAATATTGCCTGCTGACATGAATTTATTTTAACTAGGAATATTGTGTCACTGCTCTTGCAACAAGAGTCAAGGTATATGCAGCAGTTTGGGCCGCCTGGCTCGTTGCGAACTGTGTGAAGACTATTTCTTCCTAACACAGAGCCAACTTCGCCAAACGGGGGATGATTTAACAAAAGCACATTTGCGAAAAAAGCACAATCGTTGCACGACTGTATCTAACCATAAACATCAATGCCTTTCATAAAATCAATACACAGAATTAGATATTTTTAAACCTGCATATGTTGCTAAAAGAAATCCAGGTTAGCAATATTTGCCAGGTGAAATTGTGTCACTTCTCTTGCGTTCATTGCACGCAGAGTCAGGGTATATGTAACAGTTTGGGCTGCCTGGCTCGTTGCGAACTAATTTGCCAGAATGTTACGTAATCATGACATAACATTGAAGGTTGTGCAATGTAACAGGAATATTTAGACTTATGGATGCCACCCGTTAGATAAAATACGTAACGGTTCCGTATTTCACTGAAAGAATAAACGTTTTGTTTTCGAGATGATAGTTTCCAGATTCCACCATATTAATGACCCAAGGCACGTATTTCTGTGTGTTATTATGTTATAATTAAGTCTATGATTTGATAGAGCAGTCTGACTGAGCGATGGTAGGCAGGCTCGTAAGCATTCATTCAAAGAGCACTTTCGTGCGTTTTGTTTATGACTTCAAGCCTATCAACTCCCGAGATTATGCTGGTGTAACCGATGTGAAACGGCTAGCTAGTTAGCGGGGTGCGCGCTAATAGTGTTTCAAAACATCACTCACTCTGAGACTTGGAGTAGTTGTTCCCCTTGCTCTGCATGGGTAATGCTGCTTCGAGGGTGGCTGTTGTCGATGTGTTCCTGGTTCGAGCCCAGGTAGGGGCGAGGAGAGGGACAGAAGCTATAGTGTTACACTGGCAATACTAAAGTGCCTATAAGAACATCCAATAGTCAGAGGTATATGAAATACAAATCGTATAGAGAGAAATAGTCCTATAATTCCTATAATAATCACAACCTAAAACTTCTTACCTGGGAAAATTGAAGACTCGTGTTAAAAGGAACCACCAGCTTTCATATGTTCTCATGTTCTGAGCAAGGAACTGAAACGTTGGCTTTCTTACATGGCACATATTGCACTTTTACTTTCTTCTCCAACACTGTTTTTGCATTATTATACCAAATTGAACATGTTTCATTATTTATTTGAGGCTAAATTGATTTTTATTGATGTATTATATTAAGTTAAAATAAGTGTTCATTCAGTATTGTTGTAATTGTCATTATTACAAATAAATAAATAAAATTGTTAAGATCCCCCCCCCAAAAAAATGAATCGGTATTTTTTGGACCTCCAATCATCGGTATCGGCGTTGAAAAATCATAATCGGATGACCTCTACTTAGGTTGCAGTCATTAAAACTTGTTTTTCAACCACTCCAGAAATGTCTTGTTAAGTGGGTTAGAACATCTACTTTGTGTGTGACACAATTAATTTTTCCAACAATTGTTAACAGACAGATTATTTCACTTATACTTTACTGTATCACAATTCCAGTGGGTCAGAAGTTTACATACATGAAGTTGACTGTGCATTTAAACAACTTGGAAAATTCCAGATAATTGCCAAGGCTTTAGAAGCTTCTGATTGACATTGTTTGGGTCAATTGGAGGTGTACCTGTGGATGTATTTCAAAGCCTACCTTCAAACTCAGTACCTCTTTGGGAGTCATGAGAAAATCAAAAGAAATCAGCCCCCAAAAATTGTAGACCTCCACAAGTCTGGTTCATCCTTGGGAGAAATTTCTAAACGCCTGAAGGTACCACGTGCATCTGTACAAACAATAGTACGCAAGTATAAACACCATGGGACCACGCTTCCGCCATACCACTCAGGAAGAAGACACGTTCTGTCTCCTAGAGATGAACGTACTTTGGTGAGAAAAGTTCAAATCAATCCCAGAACAACAGCAAAAGGACCTTGTGAAGATGCTGGAGGAAACGGGTACAGAAGTATCTATATCCACAGTAAAACAAGTCCTATATCGACATAACCTGAAAGGCCGCTCAGCAAGGAAGAAGCCACTGCTCCAAAACCGCCATAAAAAAGCCAGACTACGGTTTGCAACTGCACATGGGGACTAAGATTGTACTTTTTGGAGAAATGTCTTCTGGTCTGATGAAACAAAAATAGAACTGTTTGGCCATAATGACCATCGTTATGTTTGAAGGAAAAAGGGGGAGGCTTGCAAGCCGAAGAATACCATCCCAACCGTGAAGCACGGGGGTGGCAGAATCATGTTGTGGGGGTGCTTTGCTGCAGGAGCGACTGGTGCACTTCACAAAATAGATGGCATCAGGGGGATGAAAAATTATGTGGATATATTGAAGCAACATCTCAAGGCATCAGTCAGGAAGGTAAAGCTTGGTAGCAAATGGGTCTTCCAAATGGACAATGATCCCAAGCATACTTCTAAAGTTGTGGCAAAATGGCTTAAGGACAACAAAGTCAAGGTATTGGAGTGGCCATCACAAAGCCCTGACCTCAATCCTATGGAACCTTTGTGGGTAGAACTGAAAAGGTGTGTGCGAGCAAGAAGGCCTACAAACCTGACCCAGTTACACCAGCTCTGTCAGGAGGAATGGGCCAAAAATCCCCCAACTTTTGTGGGAAGGCTACCCGAAACATTTGACCCAAGTTAAACCATTTAAAGGCAATGCTACCAAATAGTAACTGAGTGTATGTAAACTTCTGACCCACTGGGAATGGCATGAAAGAAATAAAAGGAGAGAATGGTTCATTCTCTCTACTATTATTCTGACATTTCACATTCTTAAAATAAAGTGGTGATCCTAACTGACCTAAGACAGGGAATTTTTATTAAAACTTTCAAAGATAATTCATAAAAATCCAAATAACTTCACAGATCTGCATTGTAAAAGGTTTAAATTAAACACTGTTTTCCATGCTTGTTCAATGAACCATAAACAATTAATGAACATGCACCTGTGGAACGGTCGTTAAGACACTAACAGCTTACAGACTGTAGGCAATTAAGGTCAGTTATGAAAACTTAGGATACTAAAAGAGGCCTTTCTACTGACTCTGGGAAAACACAAAAAGAAAGATGCCCAGGGTCCCTACTCATCTGCGTGAACGTGCCTTAGGCATGCTGCAAGGAGGCATGAGGACTGCAGATGTGGCCAGGGCAATAAATTGCAATGTCCGTACCTTGAGACGCCTAAGACAGCGCCACAGGAAGACAGGGCCAACAGCTGATCGTCCTCGCAGTGACAGACCACATGTAACAACACCTGCACAGGATTGGTACATCCGAACACCTGTGGACAGGTTCATGAAGGCAACAACAACTACCAGGGTTGCACCAGGAACGCACAGTCCTTCCATCAGTGCTCAGACGGTCCGCAATAGGCTGGACTGAGGGCTCACCAGACATCACCGGCAACAATGTTGCTGCGACATGGCCAAGATAAAGCAAAGCAGTGAGACAGACAACAGCACAGTTACACATGGAGCAAACAATAAACAAGCCAATGACAGTAGAAACAAGTCTATATACAGTGTGTGCAAAAGGCATGAGGAGGTAGGTCAGGCCATAGGAGCGAATGATTTTTAGCAGATTAACACTGGAGTGATAAATGAGCAGATGATGATGTGCAAGAAGAGAAACTGGTGTGCAAAAGAGCAGAAAAGTACATTAAAACAGTATGGGGATGAAGTAGGTAGATTGGGTGGGCTATTTACAGATGGACTAAGTACAGCTGCAGCGATCGGTTAGCTGCTCAGATGACTGATGTTTAAAGTTGGTGAGGGAAATAAAAGTCTCCAATTTAAGCGATTTTTTTTTTGCAATTCACTCCATTCACTGGCGGCAGAGAACGTAAAGGAAAGGGGGCCAAATGAGGTGTTGGCTTTGGGGATGATCAGTGAGATATATCTGCTGGAACGTGTGCTACGGGTGGTGTTGTTATCATGAACTGAGATAAGGCGGAGCTTTACCTAGCATAGACTTATAGATGACCTGGAGCCAGTGGGTCTGGCAATAAATATGTAGCGAGGGCCAGCCGACTAGAGCATACAGGTCGCAGTGGTGGGTGGTATATGGGGCTTTGGTAACAAAACTGATGGCAATGTGATAGACTGCATCCAGTTTTCTGAGTAGAGTATTGGAAGCTATTTTGTAGATGACATCGCCAAAGTCGAGGATTGGTAGGATAGTCAGTTTTACTAGGGTATGTTTGGCGGCGTGAGTGAAGGAGGCTTTGTTGCAAAATAGAAAGCTGACTAGATTTGATTTTGGTTTGGAGATGTTTAATATGAGTCTGGGAAGAGAGTTTATAGTCTAACCAGACACCTAGGTATTTATAGTTGTCCACATATTCTAGGTCGGAACCGTCCAGGGTGGTGATGCTAGTCGGGCGGGCGGGTGCGGGCAGTGAACGGTTGAAAAGCATGCATTTGTTTTTACTAGCGTTTTAAGAGCAGTTGGAGGCCATGGAGGGAGTGTTGTGTGGCATTGAAGCTCGTTTGGAGGTTAGTTAGCACAGTGTCCAAGGAAGGGCCAGAAGTATACAGAATGTTGTTGTCTGCGTAGAGGTGGATCAGGGAATCGCCCGCGGAAAGAGTGGCATCATTGATGTATACAGCGAGAAGAGTCGGCCCGAGGATTAAACCCTGTGGTACCCCCATAGAGACTGCCAGAGGTCCGGACAACATGCCCTCCGATTTGACACACTGAACTCTGTCTGCAAAGTAGTTGGTGAACCAGGCGAGGCAGTCATTAGAAAAACCAAGGCTATTGAGTCTGCCCATAAGAATACGGTGATTGACAGTCAAAGGGCAGTAGCCAACATTGGGTGTTAAATTTAAAATTACATCATAATTTAATCTGCAGTTATTCTTCTGCAATTTAGTGTTACTAATAAAATGAAATATTATTAGTATCTTTTGATTACAATTATGTCTCACCATTTAACTAAATGCAATCTATTCGCTTCCAAAATGTAAGTAGGTACACTACATTACCAAAAGTATTGGTAAGAGCGCTAAGAACATTGGCGTGATCCTGGACAACACCCTGTCGTTCTCAACTAACATCAAGGCGGTGGCCCGTTCCTGTAGGTTCATGCTCTACAACATCCGCAGTGTACGACCCTGCCTCACACAGGAAGCGGCGCAGGTCCTAATCCAGGCACTTGTCATCTCCCGTCTGGATTACTGCAACTCGCTGTTGGCTGGGCTCCCTGCCTGTGCCATTAAAGCCCTACAACTCATCCAGAACGCCGCAGCCCGTCTGGTGTTCAACCTTCCCAAGTTCTCTCACGTCACCCCGCTCCTCCGCTCTCTCCACTGACTTCCAGTTGAAGGCATCCTGCTACAAGACCATGGTGCTTGCCTACGGAGCTGTGAGGGGAACGGCACCTCAGTACCTCCAGGCTCTGATCAGGCCCTACACCCAAACAAGGGCACTGCGTTCATCCACCTCTGGCCTGCTCGCCTCCCTACCACTGAGGAAGTACAGTTCCCGCTCAGCCCAGTCAAAACTGTTCGCTGCTCTGGCCCCCAATGGTGGAACAAACTCCCCTCACGACGCCAGGACAGCGGAGTCAATCACCACCTACCGGAGACACCTGAAACCCCACCTCTTTAAGGAATACCTAGGATAGGATAAAGTAATCCTTCTCACCCCCCTTAAAAGATTTAGATGCACTATTGTAAAGTGACTGTTCCACTGGATGTCATAAGGTGAATGCACCAATTTGTAAGTCGCTCTGGATAAGAGCGTCTGCTAAATGACTTAAATGTAATGTAAATGTAATGTCGCCTATGGCACAAACCCACCGTCGCTGGACCAGACAGGACTAGCAAAAAGTGCTCTTCACTGACGAGTCGCGGTATTGTCTCACCAGGGGTGATGGTCAGATGTGTGTTTATCGTCGAAGGAAGGAGCATTACACTGAGGCCTGTCGATTTGGAGGTGGAGGGTCCGTCATGGTCTGGGGCATTGTGTCACATCATCATCGGACTGAGCTTGTTGTCATTGCAGGCAATCTCAATGCTGTCAATTACAGGGAAGACATCCTCCTCCGTCAGGTGGTACCCTTCCTGCAGGCTCATCCTGACATGACCCTCCAGCATGACAATGCCACCAGCCATACTGCTCGTTCTGTGCTTGATTTCCTGCAAGAGAGGAATGTCAGTCTTCTGCCATGGCCAGTCGAAGAGCCCGGACCTCAATCCCATTGAGCACATCTGGAACCTGTTGGATTAGAGGGCGAGGGCTAGGGCCATTCTCCCCAGAAATGTCCGGGAACATGCAGGTGCCTTGGTGGAAGAGTGGGGTAACATCTCACAGCAAGAACGGGCAAATCTGGTGCAGTCCATGGGGACGAGATGCACTGCAGTACATAATGCAGCTGGTGGCCACACCAGATACTGACTGTTACTTTTGATTTTGACCTCCCCTTTGTTCAGGTACACAATATTCAATTTCTGTTCGTCACATGTCTGTGGAACTTGTTGAGAAATGCAACTGCTGTCCACACCAGATACTATTACTTTTGATTTTGTGCCCCCTTCTTTCAGGGACACATTATTCCATTTCTGTTAGTCACATGTCTGTGGAACTTGATAAGTTTATGTCTCAGTTGTTGAATCTGGTTACGTTCATACAAATATTTACACATGTTAAGTTTGTTGAAGATAAACACAGTTAACAGTGAGTTTAGTTTGCTTGCTCCATTCCTTTTACCAATTGTGATTCATCTCGATATGTCTTTCTGCCTCTCTTTTCTGTGCGTGTCAGGCAAACAGACCCAACATTGATGATGTAGGCTAAATGAAGAAAACATTTTTTGGGGGGAAATTATACCACCACCCAAAAGGGCACTTTGGAGACTGTAAGGGCAAAGATGCATATGCTTTGTACAGGTAGAGCCCCATCTGTGCACATGCCTGGTCGCAGACATGGGCATCACTGACACACCCGGCGTAGTGTGCCCACTGGCTATGCTGCAACAACCTGGTGCAACATTCTGTTGATGGCAGAACATGCCGGCACTGAGGCGGCCATTTTGCATTTAGAGGTTACTCCCATTGTCCAGCTGCTGTCATATGTCTGGCAACTGTCTGTTGATGCCACCAAAACAAACAAGAGATCTGAAGTCCAGGTGTCTTGTGACCCCAAAATGTTCTGGGTTACACACAGACTAACAGACCATATAAGTAGCCAGTCTGCAGGTCTCATGGCAGGTTGTCAATCAGTATCCACCTTCGTGAAATAGATGACGCAAGAGATCCCAGACTAACATTAGAAGTATGAAGCTAACTGAAGCCAGCCATCTTTAACCACAAATATGTCTAACTGGCTCTGTGACCCCTCAGGTGTCTCGTCTCCAAAACATTGTGGACTCAGACGAAAGAAGCGGGAAGAAAGAAACTTTGCAAACCGTTTAGAGTAGAGCAGACTGTGCACATGCTCTGGATGGAGACGCTTTAAGGACCTACAGCCCCTGGTCTGTCTCCAGGTTGCAAACCGTTTAGATTAGAGCAGACTGTGCACATGCTCTGGATGGAGACGTTTCAAGGACCTACAGCCCCTGGTCTGTCTCCAGGTTGCAAACCGTTTAGATTAGAGCAGACTGTGCACATGCTCTGGATGGAGACGCTTTAAGGACCTACTGCCCCTGGTCTGTCTCCAGGTTGCAAACCGTTTAGATTAGAGCAGACTGTGCACATGCTCTGGATGGAGACGCTTTAAGGACCTACAGCCCCTGGTCTGTCTCCAGGTTGCAAACCGTTTAGATTAGAGCAGACTGTGCACATGCTCTGGATGGAGACGCTTAAGGACCTACTGCCCCTGGTCTGTCTCCAGGTTGCAAACCGTTTAGATTAGAGCAGACTGTGCACATGCTCTGGATGGAGACGCTGTAAGGACCTACAGCCCCTGGTCTGTCTCCAGGTTGCAAACCGTTTAGATTAGAGCAGACTGTGCACATGCTCTGGATGGAGACGTTTTAAGGACCTACAGCCCCTGGTCTGTCTCCAGGTTGCAAACCGTTTAGATTAGAGCAGACTGTGCACATGCTCTGGATGGAGACGTTTTAAGGACCTACTGCCCCTGGTCTGTCTCCAGGTTGCAAACCGTTTAGATTAGAGCAGACTGTGCACATGCTCTGGATGGAGACGCTTTAAGGACCTACAGCCCCTGGTCTGTCTCCAGGTTGCAAACCGTTTAGAGTAGAGCAGACTGTGCACACGCTCTGGATGGAGACGTTTTAAGGACCTACTGCCCCTGGTCTGTCTCCAGGTTGCAAACCGTTTAGATTAGAGCAGACTGTGCACATGCTCTGGATGGAGACGTTTCAAGGACCTACAGCCCCTGGTCTGTCTCCAGGTTGCAAACCGTTTAGATTAGAGCAGACTGTGCACATGCTCTGGATGGAGACGTTTCAAGGACCTACAGCCCCTGGTCTGTCTCCAGGTTGCAAACCGTTTAGATTAGAGCAGACTGTGCACATGCTCTGGATGGAGACGCTTTAAGGACCTACAGCCCCTGGTCTGTCTCCAGGTTGCAAACCGTTTAGATTAGAGCAGACTGTGCACATGCTCTGGATGGAGACGCTTTAAGGACCTACAGCCCCTGGTCTGTCTCCAGGTTGCAAACCGTTTAGATTAGAGCAGACTGTGCACATGCTCTGGATGGAGACGTTTAAGGACCTACAGCCCCTGGTCTGTCTCCAGGTTGCAAACCGTTTAGATTAGAGCAGACTGTGCACATGCTCTGGATGGAGACGCTTTAAGGACCTACAGCCCCTGGTCTGTCTCCAGGTTGCAAACCGTTTAGATTAGAGCAGACTGTGCACATGCTCTGGATGGAGACGTTTCAAGGACCTACAGCCCCTGGTCTGTCTCCAGGTTGCAAACCGTTTAGATTAGAGCAGACTGTGCACATGCTCTGGATGGAGACGCTTTAAGGACCTACAGCCCCTGGTCTGTCTCCAGGTTGCAAACCGTTTAGAGTAGAGCAGACTGTGCACATGCTCTGGATGGAGACGCTTTAAGGACCTACAGCCCCTGGTCTGTCTCCAGGTTGCAAACCGTTTAGAGTAGAGCAGACTGTGCACATGCTCTGGATGGAGACGCTTTAAGGACCTACAGCCCCTGGTCTGTCTCCAGGTTGCAAACCGTTTAGATTAGAGCAGACTGTGCACATGCTCTGGATGGAGACGCTTTAAGGACCTACAGCCCCTGGTCTGTCTCCAGGTTGCAAACCGTTTAGAGTAGAGCAGACTGTGCACATGCTCTGGATGGAGACGCTTTAAGGACCTACAGCCCCTGGTCTGTCTCCAGGTTGCAAACCGTTTAGAGTAGAGCAGACTGTGCACATGCTCTGGATGGAGACGCTTTAAGGACCTACAGCCCCTGGTCTGTCTCCAGGTTGCAAACCGTTTAGAGTAGAGCAGACTGTGCACATGCTCTGGATGGAGACGCTTTAAGGACCTACAGCCCCTGGTCTGTCTCCAGGTTGCAAACCGTTTAGATTAGAGCAGACTGTGCACATGCTCTGGATGGAGACGCTTTAAGGACCTACAGCCCCTGGTCTGTCTCCAGGTTGCAAACCGTTTAGAGTAGAGCAGACTGTGCACATGCTCTGGATGGAGACGCTTTAAGGACCTACAGCCCCTGGTCTGTCTCCAGGTTGCAAACCGTTTAGATTAGAGCAGACTGTGCACATGCTCTGGATGGAGACGCTTTAAGGACCTACAGCCCCTGGTCTGTCTCCAGGTTGCAAACCGTTTAGAGTAGAGCAGACTGTGCACACGCTCTGGATGGAGACGTTTCAAGGACCTACAGCCCCTGGTCTGGCTCCAGGCGCAAACCGTTTAGAGTAGAGCAGACTGTGCACACACTCTGGATGGAGACGTTTCAAGGACCTACAGCCCCTGGTCTTTCTCCAGGCTTGTCAGCAGCTCCACAGAATTAGACAAGCATAATCTCCTCCAATGAACAGGTTGGTCTGACCCTCGGCATCGTCTCAGAACACATGCACATTTCAAATGCATCAATGGGACATGTTGACACCACACATAAAGGTACTGTATCCCGTAGAAAAGGACTATAATGGACTTCTTTATGTGTCGGAGTCTGACATAGGTTGAAACAGGTGGTTTTAAGGCCCCAGTGCGAACATTAGAGGCGTGCTAAAATTGAATGATTTATAGTTTACACTATATCACTACTCCCTTCTAGTTGTCCTTTCAATGAAGCCTTATTTTAACGCTTGTCAGGTTTACTTTCACACACTGTTGTTAGACATGGTCAAGGTCACTTTGAGCTGAGTGTCAAGGTGGGTCAAGTTAAAACAACAGTTTTGACAGTCATGGTGTGTTGATCTTGTTCACTCAATTGTGTTCACTTAACAAGAGAATTTCCCTTTGCCAAATGTTGGCAAGGTCTCCAAGTCAACCTTATGTGCTTGAACATGAGATTTTTTCATGGGATGAAACTAACTAAAACCCTCAGTGAAGCGAACATAAAATCTATCAATCAACCAAGTTCACTTCAACACAGGCAAGTTCACTTCAACACAGGCAAGTTCACTTCAACACAGGCAAGTTCACTTCAACACAGGCAAGTTCACTTCAACACAGGCAAGTTCACTTCAACACTGGCAAGTTCACTTCAACACTGGCAAGTTCACTTCAACACTGGCAAGTTCACTTCAACACTGGCAAGTTCACTTCAACACTGGCAAGTTCACTTCAACACAGGCAAGTTCACTGGCAAGTTCACTTCAAAACTGGCAAGTTCACTTCAACACAGGCAAGTTCACTTCAACACAGGCAAGTTCACTTCAACACTGGCAAGTTCACTTCAACACTGGCAAGTTCACTTCAACACTGGCAAGTTCACTTCAACACTGGCAAGTTCACTTCAACAGGACTTTTCCCAAAACTTCCGTTAGAAGGCCTCCCGAGTGGCGCAGTGGTCTAAGGCACTGCATCACAGTGCTAGCTGTGCCACTAGAGATCCTGGTTTGAGTCCAGGCTCTGTCACAGCCGGCCACGACGTCGTCTGGGTTAGGGGAGGGTTTGGTTGGCAGGGATGTCCTTGTCCCATCGCGCACTAGCGAAAAACTAGAGAGCTGGTTGTTTGACCCTTGTCAACGCACCAATCAGTGCTGCCGTCAGCCTCTGTGCCCGATTAGCTTTCATTAAACCCACTCGGGGATAAAGGCCCGGGAACAGATTGCCTATTAAACATATATCATCGTCGAGCTAATTAAAATATTTACATTGGCATAAACACTGATGGCAGAGAGACAGTGTTGTGGTGTTGTGTGATTAGGATAAGTGTGGTGTGCGCCGAGCTGTATTTACATTCATTACAGAAGGGCCTAAGCCGACTCCAAAACCCGGTCTACTACAAATGGCAAGTCATGCATTCACTGCAAATGAGCCTTTTTCCTCCCCCAACTGAAAGACTAGTGATGCAGAGAGGATTAGGGAAAGCTATGAGGAGTACAGTGAGTATGTGCGAGAGGATGAAGGTTTACATCAGGGCTGCCCAACCCTCTTCCTGGAGATCTACTGTCCTGTGGGTTTTTCAGTCCAACCCTCTTCCTGGAGATCTACTGTCTTGTGGGTTTTCAGTCCAACCCTCTTCCTGGAGTTCTACTGTCTTGTGGGTTTTCAGTCCAACCCTCTTCCTGGAGATCTACTGTCTTGTGGGTTTTCAGTCCAACCCTCTTCCTGGAGATCTACTGTCTTGTGGGTTTTCAGTCCAACCCTCTTCCTGGAGATCTACTGTCCCGTGGGTTTTCAGTCCAACCCTCTTCCTGGAGATCTACTGTCCTGTGGGTTTTCAGTCCAACCCTCTTCCTGGAGATCTACTGTCCTGTGGGTTTTCAGTCCAACCCTCTTCCTGGAGATCTACTGTCCTGTGGGTTTTCAGTCCAACCCTCTTCCTGGAGATCTACTGTCCTGTGGGTTTTCAGTCCAACCCTCTTCCTGGAGATCTACTGTCCTATGGGTTTTCAATCCAACCCTTATTTAACACACCTGATTCTACTAATTAGCTGCTCAAGACCTTAACTAGCTGAATCAGATGTGCTAAATTAGCGTTGGACTGAAAACCTACAGGACAGTAGATCTCCAGGAAGAGGGTTGTGCAGCCCTGGTTTACATGAATGACTAATCTGTTAATCTTCCTCCTGCATAGCTTGATTCAGTTCTTCTACGTCTTTTCATAGATTCATGGTCCAGGGAAGTGACAGGGAAGAGAAAGGGATAGAAAGAGTGTGAGGGGAAGATGGAGAGAGGAGGTAGAGGGAGAGTAAGAAAAATAAATAAAAGAGTTGGACTGCATGGAAGATGGGAGAGAGGGAAAAATAGAATTAGAGAGACTAAGAAACTGAAAAACAAAATAAATGGATTGTGGATTATCCTTAGAATCTCTGGTACTGTAGAGGCCATTGTTTCTCTTGTACGGTAACGAGGTGTATTATCAGGAAGGGGTCAACAGCCAAAGATCAGAGGTCAGGTGGACTGAAAAGGGCCATCATGGCTGTATCTGAAGCAACACGAGGCCCTCCAGCCTCAAAACAGTCATGTATCTAACCACACCAGGCCCTTCTGTTGACACGGAAAGACACTTCACTTCAGTCCTCCACTGCTATACCGGACTGACACAACAACATACTGACATTGCAAATAACTGCCACCTACAATGGGTCCTCAGCAGTAGAGGAATTCATTGCTTCTGATTGGTCTGATCTACGAGTGTGAAAACAATGTTTGTGACTGAAAAGAACCCCCTAGTGAATGCAAGGCATGGAGTTGAATAGATGACTAGTTTATTTCTATGTGGATTTTATTGAGTGGCATTTCAGAGAGAGATCGAGATCATTTGACTGGTCTCAATGTCATGACGTGGCCCTCTTTGGGTATAGCGTGCCTTCCCCCTCTCTCTCTCGCCTTCTCCCAGGCTGCTGTTATCTCTCTCTCTCTCCATTCAGGTCGTAAATTCCTGGAGGAGACTCTCTTCCTCATGGCCAGACAGTAGAGAGAGAGAGAAGGCTTCACAGGAGAACAAAGGAACCTCTTCTCCAGCATAGAACTTGAGAACTGAACAATGTACATGTTTTAGAGAAGGTGTACACGGTCGAGGAAGAATCCAGCTACGACCGCTCCATTTCGTTTAATGTTTTTGAAACGCATGAGAGACAAAACAGCCACATTACCATAACTCTGTTCTACAAGAGTCTCAGTTATGAGGCTTTCATCTAATTGTTGTATAAAATGAATGAGTAAAGATGACACTATTTGTGGAATTATGTAATGTAATTTTAAACTGTTTAGTGAAAGGGAACCCAATTCCCTTTAAAGTTCATTAAGTCATTGGCCCGCCCCATGAGCACAGACATTGATCTGGCGTCATGGGACAGCCTAATTTCTGCTCTTTCGAATGTAACCCCCACCTGGAGAATCATCTCCAGACCAGCTTACCTCAATTACGAGAGGGCTAAGGTTTGAGATGAGACCAGTACCTCATCACAGAGGGAGTTCAGGTTTGATTAGATGGCTGAATTCTTAACCATACCACGTGGTTAAACTCGGAGACTATCGATACCGACAGAATAAGAACAAATCTTTGATACGAATTACTAGTCTGCAGCTAGGAATTCTGTACCATTGAACGCGAAGACCAACAACCGCCGAAACACCTATCCTACAAGAACATTTCTGAAATGGGACTCTGAAGTATCCATTTCAAATCAAATCAAAATGTATTTGTCACATACACATGGTTAGCAGATGTTAATGCGAGTGTAGCGAAATGCTTGTGCTTCTAGTTCCGACAATGCAGTAATAACCAACAAGTAATCTAACTAACAATTCCAAAACTACTGTCTTATACACAGTGTAAGGGGATAAGGAACATGAATGAGTGATGGTACAGAGCAGCATACAGTAGATGGTATCGAGTACAGTATATACATATGAGATGAGTGTGTAGACAAAGTAAACAAAGTGGCATAGTTAAAGTGGCTAGTGATACATGTGTTACATAAGGATGCAGTCGATGATGTAGAGTACAGTATATACATATGCATATGAGATGAATAATGTAGGGTAAGTAACATTATATAAGGTAGCATTGTTTAAAGTGGCTAGTGATATATTTACATCATTTCCCATCAATTCCCATTATTAAAATGGCTGGAGTTGGGTCAGTGTCAATGACAGTGTGTTGGCAACAGCCACTCAATGTTAGTGGTGGCTGTTTAACAGTCTGATGGCCTTGAGATAGAAGCTGTTTTTCAGTCTCTCGGTCCCAGCTTTGATGCACCTGTACTGACCTCGCCTTCTGGATGATAGCGGGGTGAACAGGCAGTGGTTCGGGTGGTTGATGTCCTTGATGATCTTTATGGCCTTCCTGTAACAACGGGTGGTGTAGGTATCCTGGAGGGCAGGTAGTTTGCCCCCGGTGATGCGTTGTGCAGTCCTCACTACCCTCTGGAGAGCCTTACGGTTGAGGGCGGAGCAGTTGCCGTACCAGGCGGTGATACAGCCCGCCAGGATGCTCTCGATTGTGCATCTGTAGAAGTTTGTGAGTGCTTTTGGTGACAAGCCAAATTTCTTCAGCCTCCTGAGGTTGAATAGGCGCTGCTGCGCCTTCTTCACGACGCTGTCAGTGTGAGTGGACCAATTCAGTTTGTCTGTGATGTGTATGCCGAGGAACTTAAAACTAGCTACCCTCTCCACTACTGTTCCATCGATGTGGATAGGGGGGTGTTCCCTCTGCTGTTTCCTGAAGTCCACAATCATCTCCTTAGTTTTGTTGACGTTGAGTGTGAGGTTATTTTCCTGACACCACACTCCGAGGGCCCTCACCTCCTTCTAACCACGAGAGACGATCAGACGAACTCTCCAACAGAAAGACGGATGATTCCAACAGAGATCACGACGACACACTGAGTGTAAATATATATTGAGTGCAGATATGCCCGAATGAGTGAGCGTTCATGCGCAAAGGATTCACATTTTAATGAATATAATTATCAAGTGTGTAGTGACTCATTTGCGTAATTCCAGCCTCTCTGTTGACCCCCACTTCCCTTTTGTCCACCAAGCCGTTATACCAGTTTATCCCACTGGGGAAACTCCGTTATCATTTCATTGTAACTATACCTACTGTTTGTTTATGCCTTTCTGTGATTTTTTAGTTAGCTCAGTTGGTAGAGCATGGCGCTTGTAACGCCAGGGTAGTGGGTTCGATCCCCGGGACCACCCATACGTAGAATGTATGCACACATGACTGTAAGTCGCTTTGGATAAAAGAGTCTGCTAAATGGCATATATTATTATATTATTATATTATATATATAAATAAATTATTTAAGACAATTGATGTATGGATGATTCATAGCGAAGACTGGGTTCATGCAAATAACCAACAACTTACGAAGTTTGGAATGAGACTAACGTGAGGTAAAGAATAAGTCATTACTTAGAAGACTAATTGATCAGATATTAAAATATCTGAAAGTTATATTAGGTAAATTATAACTTTGTAATCTGAATATTTTCCTTGGTGCCTCGACTTCCTAGTTAATTACATTTATATGATTAAGTTAGTTTAATCACGTAATAATAATTACAGAGAATTTAATTGATAACAATAAGTCTTCAGTTTAATGGTGCCAAAGACACGACAACACGTGTCGGGGCAACACGGGGAAACACGAAAACTCACAACTACTATTTGAAGGCCACTGTCACAATGCCAACACAGGATGACATCTTAACTTCAGACACTGCCCCTTATAATAGAACAGGACATCATAGAAATATTAAACTAATATAATAATACTGAGATTAAAACTGACCTGGGATCCACACACAGTCATTGATGGAAGGTAAAAACATGATCAGCATCACCTAGTTTTAATCCACATGCCAATCTCTCTTCGCTCCACTGGTAGAACTCACCTCTATCAACAAACAACCTCTATTTAACAGACTTGCAGTATAATGATGTGTCCCTAACAGTAGACATTGATTTACATGGCTGTCAGACAGACTGTTCTGTGTTCCAAATGGCACCCTATTCCCTATATAGTGCACTACCATAGGGCCCTGGTCAAAAGTAGTGCACTATATAGGGAATATGGTGCCATTTGGGACACATGTCACCATTTCTGTTTCCTCCTCAGGCAACAGTCGTGTTGCTTTCTGTCAGCGCTATCTTCCTTGTCATCTCTTATCTGACCCTCTGAGGTGAAGTTTCCCATGGGTACAGATCTAGGATCAGCTTCCCTTCCCCTAATCCTAACCTTAACTATGAGTGGTGAAAATGCTAAACTGAACGCAGATCAGCATCTGTCCCCGCCGGGATGGTCATGGGAAATGCCTAGTCAAAACACCAGGTTGTAAGTGAAAACAGAATAGAGCTGAGGACACCGTATTATAATAAAGTGCAAACACCACAATAACGTGAGAAAATGTAACTGGTTAACTAACTGACTCAGGTCACAGCTCAGTGGGGAAAGGATCAGTGTGACAATCCGATCATAGTGTTTACTCTGATTGTTTGAAAAGCTCACAAGTTAGCTGACTCCTCTTCAACATGTCAGTGATGACCATCAGGTTAAGACATTACGTTGATAAGAAATGCTTTAGGCTACTCCTGCAGATGACAAACAATTACCCATCAGAGATTAATCAAATCGTGTATCCCAAAAATGGGGTCTCTCTTTCTCAATGGCTGGTCCTCCAGATAGACATGGTGGACAACAAGCAGTCTGCTCCTCCAGAGAGACAGGGTAAACAACAAGCAGTCTGCTCTATCCAACCCCTCCCTCTCTCTTCCTCTCCAACCCCTCCCACCCTCTTCCTCTCCAACCCCTCCCACCCTCTTCCTCTCCAACCCCTCCCACCCTCTCCAAACCCTCCCTCCCTCTCTCTTCTATTCCAACACCTCCCTCCCTCTCTCTCTTCTATTCCAACCCCTCCCTCTTCTATTCCAACCCCTCCCTCTCTAACCCATCGATCCCTCTCTCTCTTCCTCTATCCAACCCCTCCCTCTCTTCCTCCAACCACTCCCTCTCTAACCCCTCCATCCCTCTCTCTCCAACCCCTCCCTCTCTAACCCATCGATCCCTCTCTCTCTTCCTCTATCCAACCCCTCTCTCTCGCTCCTACTCCAACCCCTCCTTCTCTAACCCCTCCATCCCTCTCTCTTCCTCTATCCAACCCCTCTCTCTCTTCCTCTATCCAACCCCTCCCTCTCTTCCTCCAACCCCATCCTCTCCAACCCCTCCCTCCCTCTCTCCAACCCCTCCCTCCCTCTTCCCTCCACCCCTCCCTCCCTCTTCCTCTCCAACCCCTCCCTCCCTCTTCCCTCCAACCCCTCCCTCCCTCCCTCTTCCTCTCCAACCCCCCTCCTCCCTCTTCCCTCCAACCCCTCCCCCCTCCCTCTTCCTCTCCAACCCCTCCCTCCCTCCCTCTTCCTCTCCAACCCCTCCCTCTTCCTCTCCAACCCCTCCCTCTTCCTCTCCAACCCCTCCCTCCCTCCCTCTTCCTCTCCAACCCCTCCCTCCCTCCCTCCAACCCCTCTTCCTCTTCCTCTCCAACCCCTCCCTCCCTCTTCCTCTCCAACCCCTCCCTCCCTCCCTCTTCCTCAACCCCTCCCTCCCTCCCTCTTCCTCTCCAACCCCTCCCCCTCCCTCCCTCTTCCTCTCCAACCCCTCCCTCCCTCTTCCTCTCCAACCCCTCCCTCCCTCCCTCTTCCTCTCCAACCCCTCCTCCCTCCCTCTTCCTCTCCAACCCCTCCCTCCCTCCCTCTTCCTCTCCAACCCCTCCCTCCCTCCCCCTCCCTCCCTCCCCTCTTCCTCTCCAACCCCTCCCTCCCTCCCTCCTCCAACCCCTCCCTCCCCCCTCTCCAACCCTCCCCCCTCCCTCCTCTCCAACCCCTCCCTCCCTCCCTCTTCCCTCCAACCCTCCCCCTCCCTCTTCCTCTCCAACCCCTCCCTCCCTCTTCCTCTCCAACCCCTCCCTCCCTCTTCCTCTCCAACCCCCCCTCCCTCCCTCCCTCTTCCTCTCCAACCCTCCCTCCCTCTTCCCTCCAACCCTCCCTCCCTCCCTCTTCCTCTCCAACCCCTCCCTCCCCCTCCAACCCCCCTCCCTCTTCCTCTCCAACCCCCCTCCCTTCCCTCCTCCCTCCTCTCCAACCCCTCCCCTCCCTCAACCCCTCCCTCCCTCTTCCTCCAACCCCTCCCTCCCTCCCTCTTCCTCTCCAACCCCTCCCTCCCTCCCTCTTCCTCTCCAACCCTCCCTCCCTCCCCTCTCCAACCCCTCCCTCCCTCCCTTCCTCTCCAACCCCTCCCTCCCTCCCTCTTCCTCTCCAACCCCTCCCTCCCTCCCTCTTCCTCTCCAACCCCTCCCTCCCTCCCCTCCCTCCAACCCCTCCCTCCCTCTTCCTCTCCAACCCCTCCCTCCCTTCCTCTCCAACCCCTCCCTCCTCTCTCTCAACCCCTCCCTCCCTCCCTCTCCAACCCCTCCCTCCCTCCCTCTCCAACCCCTCCCTCCCTCCCCTCCAACCCCCTCCCTCCCTCCCTCCCCTCTCCAACCCCTCCCTCCCTCCTCTTCCTCTCCAACCCCTCCCTCCCTCTTCCTCTCCAACCCCTCCCTCCCTCCCTCTTCCTCTCCAACTCCCCCCTCCCTCCCTCTTCCTCTCCAACCCCCCCTCCCTCTTCCTCTCCAACCCCTCCCTCCCTCTTCCTCTCCAACCCCTCCCCTCTTCCTCTCCAACCCCTCCCCCCTTCCCCCTCCTCTCCAACCCCTCCCCTCTTCCTCTCCAACCCCTCCCCTCTTCAACCCCCTCTTCAACCCCTCCCCTCTTCAACCCCTCCCCCTCTTCCTCTCCAACCCCTCCCCTCTTCCTCTCCAACCCCTCCCTCTCTTCCTCTCCAACCCCTCCCTCCCTCTCTTCCTCTTCAACCACTCCCTCCCGCTCTTCCTCTTCAACCCCTCCCTCCCTCTCTTCCTCTTCAACCACTCCCTCTCTAACCCCTCGATCCCTCTATCCAATCACTCCCTCTCCCTTCCTCCAACTCCTCCCTCTCCAACACCTCAATCCCTCTTCATTCCTCTCCAACCCCTCCATCCCTCTTCCAACTCCTCCCTCTCCAACCCCTCCATCCCTCTCTCTTCCTCTCCATCCCTCTCTCTTCCTCTCCAACCCCTCAATCCCTCTCTTCCTTCCTCTCCAAACCCTCCATCCCTCTCCAACAAACAGGGTTATGAGGCAGTGTTCAGAATTCATTACTGCTGTGCAGAGAGGCTGGTGGATTGTGATACTCAAGCCCTGAGGAGATGCTCAATCTGCGTCTCAAATCCTATTACCTATATAGTGTAGTGCTTTTGACCAGGGACCATAGGGCTCTGGTTAAAAGAAGTGCACTATATAGGGAATATGATGCCATTTGGGATGCAATCTCTTTCTTTACTGGGACTCATTAAGGTGACATCAGGAAAAATATGCTACAGCCGCTACCGCAAATAAAACCACAACGCCTTTTTATCAATCCCCCTATATACAACAACTGAACTGCCAATCAGCGACGCCACTGGGCCAGCTGTGGTTTTTTGTTTTCCTCCTCTCCAAAAGCTGCTCTGGGACATTTGTTGTCATGGAGATCGTCGATGTGGCCGTACATACAGATGGTCCACTTTTTACGTGACATAATTGATGTCTTCAATTACAATAAACAAGAGCCTTGGGGAGCAGTGATATTGAAAAGTGCCATTTTAGTGAAAGAGGGGGTAGAAGTGTTTACTACTACATATACTCGGCTTCCTCCAAACAGGTCTAAGTCACGGTATAAACACGGTATAAACATGGTACAAACTTCCGACCGGCTGGGCCCGGCCTCCCGCTGACTGGAGAGCAGGGTTTCAGTCTGGAGACAGAGCATGCTAAATCATTGACAACTTTACCATCCCTTTCACATTCTCATAAGCTCCTCAGGTCCCCTGTTGGGCCCTGGAGTGTGCGTACGCCACTAGAGTCATGTATGCCTGTGTCCGGTCTGGAGCGTGAAGTGACAACCTCTGTCAAATCAAATCAAAATGTATTTGTCACATGCGCCGAATACAACAACTTTACAGTGAAATGCTTACTTATAGGCTCTAACCAATGGTGCAAAAAAAGGTATTAGGTGAACAATAGGTAAGTAAAGAAATAAAACAACAGTAAAAAGACTGGCTATATACAGTATCGAGGCTACATACAGACACCAGTTAGTCAGGCTGATTGAGGTAGTATGTACATGTAGATATGGTTAAAGTGACTATGCATATATGATGAACAGAGAGTAGCAGTAACGTAGGGGTTGGCGGGACACAATGCAGATAGCCCGGTTAGCCACTGTGCGGGAGCACTGCTTGCCATGCGGTAGTAGTGAGAAGAAGGTTGGAGAGTAGTGAGAGTTCCAGAATGGCAGGCAAGCTTAGCCCCAGTGATGTACTGGGCCGTACGCACAACCCTCTATAGTGCCTTGCGGTCAGAGGCCGAGCAATTGCCGTACCAGGCAGTGATGCAACCACTGTTGCAGCCAGGTCTCTGACCTCCTCCCTATAGGCTGTCTCGTCGTTGTCGGTGATCAGGCCTACCACTGTTGTGTCGTCTGCAAATTTAATGATGGTGTTGGAGTCGTGCCTGGCCATGCAGTCGTGGGTTAACAGGGAGTACAGGAGGGGACTGAGCACGCACCCTTGAGGAGCTCCAGTGTTGAGGATCAGCGTGACAGATGTGTTGCTACCTACCCTCACCAACTGGGGGCGTCCCGTCAGGAAGTCCAGGATCCAGTTGCAGAGGGAGGTGTTTAGTCCCAGGTTCCTTAGCTTAGTGATGAGCTTTGAGGGCACTATGGTGTTGAACGCTGAGCTGTAGTCAATGAATAGCATTCTCACATAGGTGTTAGCGGTGCCAAAAGCCCTGATCTGCCCTAGAATGCCTATGTATATTACGATCGCCAGAACGGCCAAGCATGTTTATTTTTTTTTAACTGCATTTTGGGCTCTAAACTGTGTTTATTTTGAACAGGTTCCATCCCCACTGTGAATTATTTTAAAGTTCGCTACAAATCATCATATTTAATTAAACTGTGATCCACTCCATCTGTCGTCATACAGGACCACGTGCCAGCAGGCTACTATGCACGCGTCTCTCAGACAGGATGAAAACGACAACATCGACCATGAACCTTAGCTATTTTTTGGTGCCATTCAGCAATATAATGTGCTTCAAATTGTTCTGGCTTAATTTTACATTTACATTTTCTGGCTTAATGCGGGTAGTTTTCCATAGGAATATGTGGAAGACGTTAGCGCTATCCCCATCTATTGTTTTAATGGCCAACAACGTCTCTTCCCTTCGCTCGCAGGGTAAGCAAACTCAAACATTGAAAAACAACCTAACTTGTGAACAAAACAATGTAAATATCCAAGAAACACGAGGATAAAGTCTCACTTTAGTAGTTAGACCAACTTTTGCCTGTGTGGATTGCGTCTAAAAACAAATGTTTCAACTCGAGGTCGACCGATTAATCGGAATGGCCAATTAATTAGGGCCGATTTCAAGTTTTCATAACAATCGGAAATCGGTATTTTTGGGCGCCGTTTTGGCAAAAAAAATTTTTCTACACCTTTATTTAATCTTTATTTAACTTGTCAAGTCAGTTAAGGACACATTCTTATTGCCAATGACAGCCTAGAAACGGTGGGTTAACTGCCTCGTTCAGGGGCAGGATGACAGATTTTCACCTTGTCAGCTCGGGGGATCCAATCTTGCAATCATACAGTTAACTAGTCCAACGCAATAACTGCCTGTTACGCGAATGCAGTAAGCCAAGGTAAGTTTCTAGCTAGCATTAAACTTATCTTATAAAAAACAATCAATCATAATCACTAGTTAACTACACATGGTTGATGATATTACTAGATATTATCTAGCGTGTCCTGCGTTGCATATAATCTGACTGAGCATACAAGCATCTAAGTATCTGACTGAGCGGTGGTAGGCAGAAGCAGGCACGTAAACATGAATTCAAACAGCACTCTCGTGCGTTTTACCAGCAGCTCTTCGTTGTGCGTCAAGCATTGCGCTGTTTATGACTTCGAGCCTATCAACTCCCGAGATGAGGCTGGTGTAACCGAAGTGAAATGGCTGGTTAGTTAGCGCGCGCTAATAGTGTATCAAACTTCACTCGCTCTGACACTTGGTGGTTGTTTCCCTTGCTCTGCATGGGTAACCCTGCTTCGATGTGGTGGCTGTTGTCGTTGTGTTCCTGGTTTGAGCCCAGGGAGGAGTGAGGAGAGGGACGGAAGCTATACTGTTACACTGGCAATACTAAAGTGACTATAAGAACATCCAATAGTCAACGGTTAATTAAATGCAAATGTTATAGAGGGAAATAGTCCTATAATTCCTATAATAACTACAACCTAAAATTCTTACCTGGGAATATTGAAGACTCGTGTTAAAAGGGACCACCAACTTTTATATGTTCTTGTTCTGAGCAAGGAACTGAAATTTTAGCTTTCTTACAAAGCACATATTGCACTTTTACTTTTTCTCCAACACTTTGTTTTTGCATTATTTAAACCAAATTGAACATGTTTCATTATTTACTTGTGGCTAAATTGATTTTATTGATGTATTATATTAAGTTAAAATAAATGTTCATTCAGTATTGTTGTAATTGTCATTATTACAAATACAAAAAAAAAAAAATGGCCGATTAATCAGTAGGTTGAAAAATCATAACGCTCGATCTCTAGTTTCAACCCTTCATTCACACAGCCACCCAGCCAGGCAGTGGACAAGCCACCCAGCCAGGCAGTGGACACAGCCACCCAGCCAGGCAGTGGACACAGCCACCCAGCCAGGCAGTGGACACAGCCACCCAGCCAGGCAGTGGACACAGCCCCCAGCCAGGCAGTGGACACAGCCACCCAGCCAGGCAGTGGACACAGCCACCCAAGCCAGGCAGTGGACACAGCCAAAGCCAGGCAGTGGAAACAGCCACCCAAGCCAGGCAGTGGACACAGCCAAAGCCAGGCAGTGGACACAGCCAAGAAGCCAGGCAGTGGACACAGCCACCCAGCCAGGCAGTGGACACAGCCACCCAGCCAGGCAGTGGACATGTTTCGACCAGCCACCCAGCCAGGCAGTGGACACAGCCCCCCAGCCAGGCAGTGGACACAGCCCCCAGCCAGGCAGTGGACACAGCCCCCAGCCAGGCAGTGGACACAGCCCCCAGCCAGGCAGTGGACATAGCCCCCAGCCAGGCAGTGGACACAGCCCCCAGCCAGGCAGTGGACACAGCCCCCAGCCAGGCAGTGCACACAGCCCCCAGCCAGGCAGTGGACACAGCTCCCCAGCCAGGCAGTGGACACAGCCACCCAGCCAGGCAGTGGACACAGCCCCCAGCCAGGCAGTGGACACAGCCCCCCAGCCAGGCAGTGGACACAGCCCCCAGCCAGGCAGTGGACACAGCCCCCAGCCAGGCAGTGGACACAGCCCCCAGCCAGGCAGTGGACACAGCCCCCAGCCAGGCAGTGCACACAGCCCCCAGCCAGGCAGTGGACACAGCTCCCCAGCCAGGCAGTGGACACAGCTCCCCAGCCAGGCAGTGGACACAGCTCCCCAGCCAGGCAGTGGACACAGCTCCCCAGCCAGGCAGTGGACACAGCCCCCAGCCAGGCAGTGGACACAGCCCCCAGCCAGGCAGTGGACACAGCTCCCCAGCCAGGCAGTGGACACAGCTCCCCAGCCAGGCAGTGGACACAGCTCCCCAGCCAGGCAGTGGACACAGCCCCCAGCCAGGCAGTGGACACAGCCCCTCAGCCAGGCAGTGGACACAGCCCCCAGCCAGGCAGTGGACACAGCTCCCCAGCCAGGCAGTGGACACAGCTCCCCAGCCAGGCAGTGGACACAGCCCCCAGCCAGGCAGTGGACACAGCTCCCCAGCCAGGCAGTGGACACAGCTCCCCAGCCAGGCAGTGGACACAGCTCCCCAGCCAGGCAGTGGACACAGCTCCCCAGCCAGGCAGTGGACACAGCTCCCCAGCCAGGCAGTGGACACAGCTCCCCAGCCAGGCAGTGGACACAGCTCCCCAGCCAGGCAGTGGACACAGCTCCCCAGCCAGGCAGTGGACACAGCTCCCCAGCCAGGCAGTGGACACAGCTCCCCAGCCAGGCAGTGGACACAGCTCCCCAGCCAGGCAGTGGACACAGCTCCCCAGCCAGGCAGTGGACACAGCCCCCAGCCAGGCAGTGGACACAGCCCCTCAGCCAGGCAGTGGACACAGCCCCCAGCCAGGCAGTGGACACAGCTCCCCAGCCAGGCAGTGGACACAGCTCCCCAGCCAGGCAGTGGATACAGCTCCCCAGCCAGGCAGTGGACACAGCCCCCAGCCAAAACACAGCTCCCCAGCCAGGCAGTGGACACAGCTCCCCAGCCAGGCAGTGGACACAGCTCCCCAGCTTTTATAGTGGACACAGCTCCCCAGCCAGGCAGTGGACACAGCTCCCCAGCCAGGCAGTGGACACAGCTCCCCAGCCAGGCAGTGGACACAGCTCCCCAGCCAGGCAGTGGAACAGCTCCCCAGCCAGGCAGTGGACACAGCTCCCCAGCCAGGCAGTGGACACAGCTCCCCAGCCAGGCAGTGGACACAGCTCCCCAGCCAGGCAGTGGACACAGCTCCCCAGCCAGGCAGTGGACAAGCTCCCCAGCCAAAAAGTGGACACAGCTCCCCAGCCAGGCAGTGGACAAGCTCCCCAGCCAGGCAGTGGACACAGCCCCCAGCCAGGCAGTGGACACAGCCCCTCAGCCAGGCAGTGGACACAGCCCCCAGCCAGGCAGTGGACACAGCTCCCCAGCCAGGCAGTGGACACAGCTCCCCAGCCAGGCAGTGGATACAGCTCCCCAGCCAGGCAGTGGACACAGCCCCCCAGCCAGGCAGTGGACACAGCTCCCCAGCCAGGCAGTGGACACAGCTCCCCAGCCAGGCAGTGGACACAGCTCCCCAGCCAGGCAGTGGACACAGCTCCCCAGCCAGGCAGTGGACACAGCTCCCCAGCCAGGCAGTGGACACAGCTCCCCAGCCAGGCAGTGGACACAGCTCCCCAGCCAGGCAGTGGACACAGCCACCCAGCCAGGCAGTGGACACAGCTCCCCAGCCAGGCAGTGGACACAGCCACCCAGCCAGGCAGTGTTGACGTGAGAGGTGGGATAGCTATAATGTTAGGCTACTTATTTGTTTTATTATTTTATTTAACTCTGCAAGTCAGTTAAGAACTGGGGGATCGAACCCCCGTCTGTAGTGACACCTCTAGTGCCTTAGTTCCCCTATTTCTTTATGCATTACCAGATATGAAGCAAAATGGCAGAAATACCTTAAAAACAGCTACTGCAACATTTATTTTGCTATAGATTACTACTTGCAAATGCCCATCCATACTTGACTTGTCTATTTTTATGAAATGAAAATCTAAAAGTATTTGGTTTTAAAATATACTTAAGTATCAAAAGTACAAAAATATAAATCCTTTCACATTCCTTATATTAAGCAAACCAGACCGCACAATCCAACACTCAGACATAATTTACAAACACAGCATGTGTGTTTAGTGAGTCCGCCAGATCAGAGGCAGTAAGGATGTGTGAGAATTGGACTATTTTCTTGTCCTGCTAAGCATTCAAAATGTAAGTATTTTTGGGTGTCAGGGAAAATGGAGTAAAAAGTACATTATTTTCATTAGGAATGTAGTGAAGTAAAAGTAGTCCAAAATATTAATAGTAAAGTACAGATACTCCCAAAAACTACTTTAGTAGTACTTTACATCACTGCATGAATCAGTACACACAAAGAGCCATTCAGTCCTTGCTGGTTGTTTAACTAACTTACTTAGTTGAACCCTTAGGTGGAGCTGGGGGAGAAGTCAGGTGGCAAGGCATCTAAACTGACCCAGGACCAGCCAGTGGAGTTTGAACTGCCCTGAGCCTAGTGGAAAAGCATTAGTGATCAG